>NW_025813528.1:0-3438 GCF_021976095.1 Xenia sp. Carnegie-2017
ATAGTGAAATATCTCTTGGAGTGCTTTGAAAAAATGTTCAGGTAAATGTCTTGTTTCATGTTCTTTTGCATTGAGTAAACATTGAATTGGGACACTGCATGTGATGTTCATTAATGCAAAGTGCAGTGTGGCCTTTCCATAAAGTTTCCGTCTTAGTAACTTTTGTTTCCTCTATGCTTGATTTTAGACATGACGTTCTTCTCTTAAACGACAAATAGTCATCAAATGAGATTGAGAAACAACAAACAAATGTTGGTGTATTTACCATGATCGTAGACTCCACAATTAAAGAAACTGGTTGTTGTTCACAGCGGTTGAAGAGAATTGTGGCTGTTGTCGACCAGTTCCTTCTTCCCTTGAACAACATTACGAGTGAATAAATGTTCAATGTAAGTATGTTATCAATGTTTTTCATTTATGGAAGTATAGTGTGAACTGACATTGGCTTCAATTATCCTATGTAGAAACCTTCTGATCAAGAATGGACAATATACGTACTTTAATGAAATCCTCTGAACAATGATCAAGAATGAACAATATACTTTAATGAAGACCTCTGAACGATGATCAAGAATGGACAATATACTTTAACGAAGACCTCTGAACAATGATCAAGAATGGACAATATACTTTAATTAACTCTTCTGAACAATGATCAAGAATGAACAATATACTTTAATGAAGACCTCTGAACGATGATCAAGAATGGACAATATACTTTGATGAAATTGAAAATACGTGACTTCTAATGTCCTAAAGACCATCTCTACAAAGAATGCAAACACTAAACACTATTCTGGAGCAATGCATCCATCAACCTAACGCCTGTTTCCATGGACAAGTCAATATTATGACCTTTTCAAAAACATTTTCTTGGGCATTTTCCTGCTAAGATCACGACTGGTCAATCAATCGCAATGATGGATAAAACCACGCCGCTATCGAACGCCCAAATTTTAACATCATTTAATTGAAAATTTTCGTAATAAAAACATGGAATTTCTTTAACATGAAAATAAAAAACCTAAAAATCCTAATTTTCCGACTGGCTGTCGATATTTCCGATTTAATGCCGTAGACGACATGCACAGTTGCAAGAAATGGCCAATCTTGTTTCTGTGCTTGCCATCGTCGACATAAAAGTGGTGATGTTTGTCAGGTAGCCTGAATTCGATACGATGGTTTCACCATCAACGTTCTGAATTTTTCAATAAATTATTTTGGGCTTTTTTGTGGCTGTCCTTGCTCAACATCCGATCGTCTTGTCATTAATCGTAGTCTGTCGTCGAACTGCCTAGGATTCGTCGAAAACCGTAAGTGTAATAATAATAAACCTTTTATTTAGTTAGGCCTGTTAACAGGTCAAATTTCTAATATAATTCGGGCAATAGCCACAACAAATCCTGGTGTTCAGTATATTCCACTGTAAGGCTATTTTTTTAATGCAGGAATGCAAATAAGTATATTTAAAGAAATTTACATCTGCATTTTCAAAATAGTCTTGATTAAGAGGTAATAAAAGTGTTCTTTGGTTAAAATAATCCAATAGTGTTTATCGGTGCTGGTTTAATTTTAAAATTTGTGTCTTAGTAAGCGTGAATTTGTATCAACTATTTTAAGTCTGTGACTGGCATGCAATAATTGTGATGCTCTTTATAATTTACCTTCGAAAAACCTCTGTGTGAATATACTGCTTTAAGGAGCTACGCATGATCTCAGCGGTTGTTGCCTCACAGAAGGATAGGCAGTACCATACAGATTAGAATGGGAAATGCAAGTGAAGTTTGCCCAAGGAAGGCAACTTCAACTTGGGGTTAGTCGGTACAAATGGTACCTTAGCGTAAAGGATGCAAATAGCATCTGTAAGAAGACCTTTGAAGACTGGATCAAGCGAGCAAGGCCTATTAAAGACCAAGGGAAGATCGTGGTTTTGGTGGAAAGAAAAATATCTCTCCCCTAGTACGGTAAGAGCATGCAGTCGTTGTAGTTGGCCAATTTCATGAACGGCTTTCTACATTGACTATTAAGGTACTCCTGCATGGATCCCCTATAATGCATGATTAGTTCAACCCACCCCGGTTGGAGGTCATCCGTAGGTGCAACATGCACTTGGTTGTTAAGGGCATGATGGGTTACCTCCTTCAAGGGGCATTACTTTTCAGGGCGGAATTCCGGTGACATGCGCAGGTAGGAAGTTTAGATAGCTTAGGCATGCGCTGTAGTTGCAGCGAGTAGTTGCTACGCTTAGATAATGAGTATGGGGTTAGAACCTTTATAAATTTAAAGGATAAACTCCACTATCAAGAGAAATGACTAAATTTTTCAAAATCTTTCAAAGGAAACTTTAATCATGTCAGCCATTTTCAAATGGACAAATTTAAACTCAAATAGTCTTTAGTTTGTCAAGACATTTACAGTTTAGGAGCGGCGTGGCAATTACTGTAAATGTAAAAATGGATATGTTGTTTTCTTATTAAGAAAACTTCATTCCTGGGAATTTCGATGCGGCAAGCCACAGCAAAAACAGGCATAAAAAATGTTTAGTACACCAGGTCTAAGTATGCGGAATGGCTTCATGTTAACCAAACTAACACGAAACATAGTTTTAATAAAAGCACATTGTTTGTTTTCTTTGATGGTTACTATGAAGACAAACCGCAGACGTTATCACATATGATACAAAATAGTTATTCAATGGTTTCCATGTTCACCATTCGCGTTGCTATGTAGTCATCTATGTGATAATTGTTAAACTAAAACATAACTTAAATCAAACACTGCCAGTTGTTTGGCTAAACCATCCACGGTCCCTCGCTAATCCATGTATTTCAGCAAGCGCTTGCTCCAACTTTAAGTGTTAGTGGCACCGGGCGCGCAAAGCACTGAATGAAACAGTGTAAAATAGGGACTGCTAAGGTGGCGCTAGGTGCGACTGATTCGGATATGGATTAGATAAGAAAAACACTCGTTAAAAGATATTCCCATCCAAATCACACAATTTTCTCGCCCAAAGTAGAAAATTGTGGAGTTCGCTGATCGGTTTACGTGCGGTAAAACTAAAATGTGTCGGTTTTGTACGTACACTGTATGTACGTTAAAAATGGCGAATTATATCTATAACTAAAATACTAGAAAGATACCAATGACCCCGGAGCCATGACAACGGACCCGTGACCCAGGACTTATGGCACCAGACCCCGGACCCATGACCCCGGACCAATGACCCCGGACCAATGACACCGGACATATGACCCCAGACCCATGACACCAGATCAATGACCCTGGACGAATGACCCCAGACCCATGACACCAGACCCATGGCTCGACCCATGACCTCGACCAATGACCCTGACCAATGACCCCGGCCCATGAACCCGGCCCATGAACCTGGACCCACCATGACACGGACCAATAACTCCCGGACCCATGACACGGACC
>NW_025813528.1:3938-95500 GCF_021976095.1 Xenia sp. Carnegie-2017
ATACTAATGATATATTAAGACTTCTTAGTTTTCTAAATGAAATACTCCCCTTACATTTAGCATCGGAAGTTAAAAACAAGTTTGGTGGAGAAAGGGAATCGGTAAAATATGTACTTGAGCGTAATAAAGAGGCAAGCGTTGATTTCGTTGGATGGATTTATCGCATTTAGGCGTACACACTACGTTGCTCTTTCCAAGGTGAGTATAGAGATTATGAATATAATAAAGTTAACCGACACTGCTGTTAGTGGCACTTATCTTACATACCATGAAATATTAAAATTAAATTAAAACGTCATCGAAAATACATCTTAACAAAATGCAGTCCTGTTAAGTTTCATTAGTCTTGATCAGCATTTTGCACTTTGACGTACTCTGACTTGTGTGACATCAATCATGTCCTTATAGAGATCCTCGTGTTGCACTCACATTATTCAAAAAATATTTAAATGCAAAATAGTGCAGTTGAAAGCATTCAATTTTGGAGGCAAAATTTTCAATACCCTTAGGAAAATGTTCCGTTAAAAGTCATATTATACTGATATACGAGCTACCAATTTTTGATAGACTTTATGACGAAATAAAGCCATATTCACACGACCTAATCCAATGATCTAACCTGATCATCCTGGAGCCTAATTCAGTCACCTCAATTCTTAAATAAGAATATCCTTACAATATAATCGCATTCATGCCCAGTTTATAAAGCCTCTGCATTTTTTGTATTTACGTTTTCTGTCGATGAGGGATTTTGTGGTCTTGGTTGCTCATTGGGAAGCCAACTATTTTTGTATCTCTTGATTTCATGTTGTCTTTGAAAACATCTTAGAGGCCTGAAAGAGTTACGATTTTAAACCTTTGTCATAAACAAAGTGCCATATATTGTTTGTATGTAGAGTTTCTTTGTTTCTCAAATGTTGAGTGACTACAGTGTTTGTACTTCCAAGTTTGGAGAAACATTTGGATAAATGGTAGAAATAAATCGGCTGCTCAACATGTTTATCCACAAAACATATTAATATAGTATTTAGATTATTACCAATAACACGTAAAAATGAAGTCTTCAAACAAATCAATCGTAAAAAACTATCTGAATGCATCATAAACTGATGAATCATTAGAATGCTCCCTCTTATACTAACATGAAATGTTCTCTTTAAGCCAGTCCTGATAGACATACCTAATCTTGAATTGTTTGTTCACCATGAATTTAAGACAAAGTACAAAATAACTCTTGTTTGCAATAATAATTTAGAGCTTCAAAACTAAGAATAACTAATTTCAATCCAAAATTAAGAATGATAACTGATATAGCGTTCAACTTGAAAAAACAAACAACATCACGGCGAAGAGCATTAGTATTGTAATCAACTTTATAAAACTTTGTTCTTTAAGGAAAATGGAAATTTCTGAAAAAACTAACACAAACTAATTAGATCGATATTAGATTTTAATAGCCACCATGTCATCACGAGCACTCATATACTAGAAAATTATTTAGGTCAGTTTTGTCTCCCTCCATTGATTTTCACTCACCACATTAACAAAATTTATAACAGCATAACCTAAGATTGAATTAGACTAACTAGCCTGGATTGCTTGATGTCTCAATATTATCATTGTTCCATGAGTATAGTGATTTGTTGTCAAATGAGATATGTTTATGTACAAAAGAAGCGTATTTAATTGAGCTGGCATTTTTTTGAAATTAGCCGTAGTTTACCCTGAACTATTTTTCGTAGCTTCACCATATTTTTTCGAAAGGTTTACCCCTTTTTCCTTTTCCTTTGATGGAAAAGCATGGTACAGAAGCTTAGAAAACAGTCCTAATATCTAGATGATTAATTCCTTGGATGTTATCCTGCACGCAATACAGTAATTATAAATTCTTTTGAAAAGTTTAAAACATATAAAGAACATCCATCCCATTCTCATATTTTAAATAATCCTTAGGGAAATGTTTTCAATCATATTTAGCAGCAACTTATTCAAAAGCAATTTTACAAGATTCTCACACTTAGAGGTGTTATAGTCAAATTATCCAAAGTATGTTCGACACGCAAAATTCCAAAGCAATACTCAAATCATGCAAGCAAAACGTTCATTTTAGTAAACGGAGAAGCCTCCAGATTCAAGTGATTAATGATCAGAAACCCATTTTTGTCAGAATGTAAGGAAAACGATTATCAGTCCTTCTCATTGCACCTCCTCCTCATACCTGCTGCAATATTTCACAGATCTGTGCATGTATCGACGTATCAATTACGTACCAATGTAGTACTTAATGGAAACTTAAGCAAACGTTAAGTTTTGTTGACCAGAGATTGGGGACGATTGATGTTTTTATTTATGTCATTGTTGTTCTTTACAACCATGCAGCCAAATTACAACGAGTTTTAAACATGGAAAATGCCAAAATCTATCACTGCTTATTTTCACAATTTCAAACATGTCTTTTGGCATATTTTCATGTTTGTAATCACTAAACTAAAACTGCAAAGCTTAAAGGTCTGCGAAAATTTTTAATCGTAACAATTTAAAGACATTCATTTTGTTATTAGAAAACATTTGGTGCGATTTTGTTTTTAAACAAAACGCGGATGCTATTACAATGAATCCACTATTGCGTAAATAAGAACGTCATGGGTAAAATAATTGTTTGATTGCAGTTTCCTTGCAAGTTTAATTATCTATTAAGCTAATAATTGTAGTTAAGTGAAAACATTACATTATGAAAAATTGCTATAAACAAAGCTAGTTTAACTGGCACGACAGTTTGCTAAGCTTCTGTCTTATTTGCAATGAGAGTACAGTTTTTCTTTCAAGTTTAATGTTGTTGTTTTGCAGTTATTTTATCCATTACGTTTACTCAATTACTACCACAAAATACAATGCAAACATTTGGATAAAACTTTTATTTGTTTCCTTAAAAAAAATTTCATTAGTTGTTTCCAAGAAGGACAACAAAACTCTTGCCCTGCAGAAATATTTGGATTGTAAAAACTGCTGGCTTCGCTACTGTTGTTGGCTATTTAAAACGATGTTTTAATCATTTTCTTACTTTCCTTTAAATGCACTCATGACATTGCTGATTGCTATGCCCTTTGCATTGCTACATTTTATGAATGAAATTAGCTATAAAATGATGAAAAACTTCTACTGCTCTATCTTACACTTTTTTAACGTTGGTTTATCACTGGAAGGTGGATCAGATATTCTGGATAATACCGATGCTCGTTAAAGAACAAAAACAGTAGGGTGGTGACGTTATCAGCAGTGGGAGTCATAAACTTCATTTTCTGTTTTTCTACACATGGAACAATCATTTCATTTTTCCCAATCATCTTCATTGCGTCAATTACGACAAAATTGCTTTAAGGCAATTGTATGATTTACCTATTTCCCCGTGTTTGCTGTCGATTAAATCACAATTAATTAGATCAATAGTATTAATGCATGCACATCGAAGATTCTCTAGTGAACCTTGCATCGATCTTTTCCAGAACTGAAAATGGTTTATATTCGTCATACTAGCATTGATGATTGTGTTTTATGATCCTCACTTGAATCTGTAAAATAGAAAGATAAATGTATTTTAATTCACTAAGATTACAGAATTATCATAATCAAATACATTTTATTTGGATATTCATTCTTTTGGTAGTAGGTGGTGTTTGTTGAAAAACAGACAAATGGCTATGTTTACATTATAATGGCATAGATTTAGTCAGTGCTTTAAACATCCACTCTGGGACTAATCTGTCTGCCACGACGAGCGTAAACAGCGCAAAATCATCTGCAGGTTGTACGACAAAGAAGTCCTTTACGTATTACCATGATTTCAATGACCATCGCTATAAGCTCACTGGTGCAGAAAATCTTACCAGCTACGTGCATATGTATGTTACACATATTATTACTAGGACAAAAGCTCTTTTACTTCTTAGAATTTGATAATGAATGACATTGATGACGAACGATTGAACTAAAAATACAATGGCAGTTGGAATATTAGCAGTTGCGTAAAGTATATATTTTTTTGATTTCGACAATATCTAAATTGCTTGCTCATGGTAACGAATTTTCAAAGATTATTTTCAGAACTATTAGGAACTCGAGACAAAGTGAATGTAAAATGCCCTTCAAGTTGCCTTTAAAACGTTTACTGTTTGGCAAAGAACATGGAGCATATAGAATAGTCACTTGCGTCGGAATTTTTATGTTTATGTACTCGCATGTTGTGCCCTGGCATTGGCTGCCATTATTCCAGGAAGATATTTGTGCTGCGCTTGTTTCCAACCACTAAATGACACGACATCATTTTTATATTGAAATATTTTCGATTTCATTACGAAGAAATGACGTCACGTTATTGCAGTGTGTGCAAAGTGAAAAATACGCTTGCTGGAATAATATGCGGGACTTATGACCCATCTGTATAGGTGTTATTACTTATTATTGCCCATAGTTACTTTTTATTGTGTATTTCTAGTTAGCTGCAGTCTTTCATCAAACAAAGCATTCTTGCTTTAGTAGCATCCAGCATAACATTTGTTTCCTTTTTCGCCAATTTCTCCAAAACATCACAATCTTTTGTCCAAATTCCATAGATAAGAGGATTAACCACGTACGTTTTGAAAATTCTTAACAGTAGAGCAACGTCGTAAGATACAGACGATGAATAATAATTGTTTGTTTCTACAAGAAGTGCGATGGAGACAGGAATAAGTCCAATTGCGTAGAGATGACTGTCGTGATGCAAACAAAAAATATTTTACGATTTTGACGATGTCTTTGTTTGCTGAATGAAGATATGGCTTCATTCTGATAATGTGAAATTGAGAAATTGTTTTGTTGGTTAAAAAGTACTCTTGCGATTTTAAAATAAATTACTATCATTGCTGCAGTGGCGAGAAATTTAACACAATTATATAGTGTTCAATTTTAACGATCACAAAATGGTCATCGTTTTCCACACAATTTGGAACAAACTATACATAGCCCAATGAACGATATATAATAACCAGTAGCACAAATGATTTTCAATTTTCTTTTGGACTGGAGCTTAAATGATATGCTGTTGCACGATAACGTAGGATTGTAAAGTCAACATCATAAAGAGATCAACAACGGCGAAAAAAAGTATCCTGTTTTAGCAAAAGACAAAATGTTTCATCATACGCAACGTCTCTCATAAAAGCTTCGTCGTGAGGTCCACAAAATATACAACCAGCAAAACATTATCCACATTGCAAGATGTAGAACAGCAAAGTAGTAGTTGCTTGTCAACAAACTACGTCGTCGTAATATAGACGTGATAACAAGAGAGTTGCCTATAATAGCAAATATGGCAATTGGAAAAGTAAGTTTAACAATCGTTGGATGTATTTCATATGCCATGTTGAACGTTTCACTGTCAGTCGCTGACTGTAGTACGAATCAATTAGTTTTGATCGTTGAATGAGGGGCACCCATACAACAAAACGTTAATTATAGTGAAAACAGAGAAGCTACTGGTGGGCTATTAATATTTTATTAACATCAATTTTTGTTATGCTGAGTACGTACCGTTATACGAACTTTGCCAACAAATTAAAGTGATTAAAACAAGATTTTCCGGATTGTAGGTCTAAGATTCCACAACGCCCTTCTAGGTGTTAATAATTGACAAACGTTTTCTCAACGTTCCTTCGAGATCCGGAAATAGCGTCAAAATCTCAATTTCTGCAGCGTTGTATCTTAACGTTTAAGCACCGTTTTAATTCAGCGGTCTTTGGCAACATTCAAACAACGTTATTTTAACGTTACATTTAGCTACATTGGAAAATATCAACGTTAGTTAACGTTATTAGCTAAAACATTTAGCAAATGATTGTGCTACAGGATGCTCAAAACGATCTAAAATGAAATTTTGATTCATTGCATGTCTACTTTTAGTTTTATTAAGTCAACGGAATATACTGAATGTTAATGTTGAGCAGCATAATATGTAGCTAAAAAAACTTCAAACCACGTAGACAATTTACCACAACTTTGTCTGGTCTTAAAACAAACAATACCTAGTAGAACTTCAGGTCAACCGATTTTTTTAAAAGGTATAAAAAGCTGCGTACACTTATACTTTAACTTTATGCGAACGCTATTTTCAATAGCCTACGACATAGACCCATATTTGTCGTATGTGGACCTATAAAGTGTTGACTAAAGCTTGCTCCTGCGTACGTCATATCCATTACCTGTCGCATAAATTATACTGCTTTATTTATGCTCATATAGGAACTACCAATAAAGTTCTTATCATTTTTGGCAGAAGAAACTTGGTGACACATAATGAAGCTGAAAATAACTCATTTTCGCCTTAGTTTTCTAATTATATATTTGAAAATATGAATTATCTATGAATAAAGCAGTGTGAATTTATGGGACAGCTCTAACAAATGTGACGTAAATACGGGGAAGCTTTTCTTCACCTACTCGAGAGCTCTCATACGTTTCCAAGGTTTGAATTAGGCTGTCAAAACACAAAAAACTTATTTACTTGTTTCTAGTGAGTTCATATTTAGAAACTAATTTGGCTTAACATTCATTCATTGCGCCTTAATCAATGTTTGCATAATGACCTACGGATGTTGAAAATAAAATGACTTTTTATCATCTGTCTCTTGTCATAATCGTAGAAATAGATCGTGGAAATAGCAAACTAATTTGGTCGTCAAATGATCTGTTAGGCCACAGACATATCAGAAAAATAAAAACTAGAAAGAAAGAAAAGACTTGTTAATGTTTGAGTAGAAGAAAAATAAAGAAATGACGTGTGCATCATTTTGCTTTCACTAATGAATATAAGAAAATAAGATAGAGTGAACTCTGCGGTTAATAACAGTGTTCCACCAATATCATGCATTTTATGACATAAAAATCATGCTTTAAAAATAGATTCAAACGAAAGACGTTTATTTAAAACCATTTGTGTATAAAGATAAAATAATTTATACGTAAGACAAATGTGCAAATAAAGGTTATGATGTTCGTAAAAAACGCTAAATCTTCATGTCAATTTTTTTTCTGAAATTTATGCTTTTTCTGTCACGTAAATATGGATGGAGCATGGTTAATGTAAAGCACTCGCTTACTAGCTATAATTAAATTTAAGGCGGTGAGCTTTTCGCCACTAGATAGTGGTCTTCTAGAGGTGAAAAGTTGAAATTGTTTAATATAAAATATTATGCATACACCGTGATGCAGTCGGCCTGAGTCAATTTGCTCAGTGCAACAGCAGATGCCTTTATCAATCATTACTAAATTCCTACTTGTACAATACGTAGAAACTTGTAGAGCAAGTTCTACAAATATCACCCAATATTTCACGCATATTCTTATCTATTATATTTCACGAAAATGTTTTGTCATCTGCTACAGCTCTTTTAGAAAGTTGGCACATCACGATGACAAAATGTCGAACAAGAAAAAGAGAACCACAAATGTTTAAATGTAGAACAACAAAGTAGTAATTGCTCGTCAACAATTTTTCATCGTCGTAATATCGAGATGATAACAACAGAAATGCCAATAATGCCAAATATGGCAATAGGAATGAAAATGATAACAATGATTGCATGTAGTTCATACGCCATTTTCAGTGTTTAACTGTCTGTTGCTTAGACGAGTAATAACGACCAAGCTACTTTTTTGTGGTTTTATTGACAGAAATGCTGGTTTTATCAACAAGACGTTTTTATACTTAAGCAACTCAATCATACCGCGTGACCATTAATCTTTCAGAGTTGCTACGTGCCAATTGTCATTTCACTGATCAATTGATATTTTCAACCACCATACTACACTTAACAAGGTTTCTTAACGTTTTAAATCGATTAAAGATCTTAATCTTGTTTTCATTACTTCACCATTTTGGAGCATGCACCGCATTTTTAAGGACATCTTTTGAGGGGCCATATATTTCAAAGTGTTTTCATTATCCCTTCATAAACTCATTAATCATGCTAAATTTCATGCTTTTATTACAAAAAGAACAATTTTGGTTCTCAGCAACCAGAAAATAAAAGCAATGTTGATATTGAAATGTTTATATCCTCTGAAAATAAGTTTAAATACTAATTGCGGATGCACGTTTAACAGTTAATTTAGCTACAATGGCTGATAATCTAGCGATTGCAATGCTTTTAAACATGCGAAAACGTTCAATGTTTGAACGTCAGTTATTTTTCGTTGTTGTTCACTTGATTAGGGGCAGTCGTTGATTAACCGAAGTCTTATTTATCACTTTGTACAAATTACTACTCGCAAATTTAGTAACCTTAAAAATGTTCTCCATTCCTTTCGATGGGAGTCTTTTTTTTCGGCAGTTCCTCCAAAACGTCAGAAGTTTTTTGTCCAACAATCCATAGATAAGAGGATTGACAGCATGTGTTGCAAAAATTTTAAGCAGAAGGTTGATGTTGAAAATTATTGACGATGAATAATATTTGTTCATTATAACGAAGAGTGAGATGGCGATTGGAATATCTCCAAATGCGTAGAAGATGACTGTCAAGATACAAACAAAAGTTATTTTATGATTTCGCCAATATCTCTGTTTGCTGAACGATGAGTCAATTTCATTCGTATTACGTGAAATTTGGAAAATGTTTTTTTTGGTTATATAGCTCTTTGACTATTTTATAATAAATTACAGCCATTTTGCTGTGGCAAAAAGCAATAACCAAAGATAATTATATAAATTTGGATTTTCCTGGTCACAAACTTGTCATTTATGTTCACACAGAAAGGAATAGACATTGCATAACCTAGTATGAACGATACAACGTAAACCACAGCACAACTGACTTTTACTCTTCGTTTACTGATAGGAGACTTTAAAGGATATACAGTCGCACGGTAACGTAAAACTGAAATCATTAACATCATCAGGCATCCTGTTTCAGCAAACATGACATGTGTATCAATAACAAGACAAAATGTTTTATGATACACAACATTTTTATTAATAAGTTGGCTCATTAAATACACAAAATGTAGAGCCAACCAAATACCATCACAAATAGCAAGATGTAAAACGAGAAAGTAGTAGTTGCTCGTCAACAAACTCCGTCGTCTTTGAAATATTGAGATAATAACAAGAGAGTTGCCAATGATACCAGATATGGCAACAGGAATAATAAAGATAACAATAGCTGGATGCATTTCATATATTTGTTAGAAGAATACCAACCAACGAGTGCTTTTGGTGGTTTTATAGGTAGAAACGCCCAACGAAGACAACCCGTAAACTGATTATAAGTTACATGACAGGTGTGTATTCAATGGCAATTTTTCATAAAGTTGCTATATACGTGCCTTTTAATTACCTTTAGTGTCACACCAAACGAAAGCAATTTAACAAAAGTTAAATTGGGTAAATTAGATGATAAACGACTCTTCTAATTGATTGCGTAGTTTCAATTTTATAAAGTATAAATCGAACTATAGAAAAGCACACGACAAAATTCTTTAATCTTGTGCAAATAATGACTTCACTTAATTTTAAACAAGTGAAACTGTACTGCTTTCATAGTCTTCGTGCTCTATCAGCATGACTCCTATGAAGTATAGCATTACATATTTTTTTCTTTGCATATTTGTTGTTATTTGTGATGTGAACGAAATGTACTAAAACCAGATGTTTAGCTGCATGACAGTGCATCTGGTGATGGCTAAAACTAAAAATGAATAATGGATGAACCTAAATGACTATACGACTAATTAGTCTCAAGTTACCATCATGCACTGCGCCTTTACATGTTTACATTTTGACTGACCTATGCCGGGAAGCAACTCACTTTTAATTATGTGTACTAGCTTCTCAGAATTGTACAAATAGCCATCAAATTTGCCAGTTTCATGAACATTATTACCAAAAAATGATCAGAATAAAAATTTAGAAAATTGGAAAGCTTGTTGATGTTTGAATAATCAAAAATAGAGACATACAACGTGGCGCCATTTTTCTATTGTTCAATATATTTACATGAAGATGTAGCATGTGGCCAGCTTGCAAGTTCGTTCATGCATTGTAAATTTGTATGTGTTCACTCACTATAAAAGGTAATTAAGAGCCTTTTTAAAGAAACGAACAATGATAATGATGAAAAATTATTTAGCTCAGCTAGCCAGGCCACTCCGTTTACTTTGTTTTCACAGCTGAATGTAAAGTAATAAAATGAAGAGGAATCTTAAGTTCATAACAGAGTTCAGGCAAGATTTTTCATTTTATGTCATAAACATCGCACGTTATATATACATCCAAATGAAAGATTTTCAAAACCAATTCCGTCTGAAAATAAATAACTTTACGTAGATAAAAATATTGAAAAATCTCGTAAAATCTAAAAACAGAGAAATGCAAAAAAATGGTTAAAATTTAGACTTGAGTCAGTTGATGTGACCGCCATTGCATTAGAAACGTTTTCTTTTCAGAATGTTTGTTTTTCCGCCTGAGAACGAGGCAGGGAGATTATCAAGTTTGTCACATATAGTTTAACCGCAGATTTTTTTATTTCATCTCGTATTTCTTCAAACATGGCTTGGTAAAAGAAATATTTCAATTGAAATTTGAGTGCGTGGCTAACAGCCTCTCGAAATTCTGGCTCTTGTGTGTAAAGTTGCACTTTCTAAAAGATTCTGGTCTTGACCAAATTTTCTTGGCAAAAATGTAAAGCTTCAATCTGTCATTCTATGTTCAATTGGAAATGATCCCACAGTGAAAACTGCGAGTTTTGGCTGAAAATATTATTCAAAGTTAGCTTCTCGAATTCTTTTAGTGTTAGAGTTTGAGCTTTTCCTGCATTCTGCTGTATGATTGGCTAATTAACCGTTGCGATGAATCTTTTGCAACTTTGAATTCCAAGTCTTTCTATTAAAACAAGGGAAGTAGTAACTGCCTCTCGTACTTCTGGCTCTTTTTGTGTAAAGTTCCACTTTCATTCCAACATTTTTATACGACTTTGCACATGCGCAACGTAACAGCAGTGTTCACCGTAGCGGCGTTATATGGCATGGTTGTAAAGATGGCGATGTTTTGTAATGGAGATATCTGATTCTTTAATTGTGCATTTATGATGGATTTTATATGCGTATTAGCATATTTCCAAATGTGCAAAAGATGACTGTAATGAAGCAAACGAAGAATCTTTTTCGATTTTGACGATGTGTTTGTTTGCTTATAGAAGAGTTGACTGCATTCTGATTTTGTGAAATGTTTAAATTTTTTCTTTTGTTATGAACTACTCGTGCTATTTTATAATAGGTTAAGGCCATTGCTGCAGTAATAAGAGAAAAATTAAAAATACCAAGAAAGCGTTGTATTTTGAAGATTAGTTTGTGCTGAACCTTATCAACACAGTTAAGTATAGACAGTGCGTAATGTCGTGTGAACAATACAATGCAAACTAAAGCACAAATAGCTTTTAATACTCGTCTCTTCATGTTTGTAAGTGTAGATCGTCCAGGTTGGTATAGTCCTGAGAAGTATTGTTTTTCTTGTTGTTGACTGACATTTCGACAACTTTACCGGTAGTCATCTTCAGAGTCAAAAGGAAGATGGCAACCTTAGCGGTTAATCATTTTGATTCTAAAGATGTCTATCGCTAGGGTTGTCGAATTGTCAGTCAACAACAACAAAAACAGTCCTTCTCAGGACTATACCAACCTGGACGATCTACACTTACAAACATGTAACGATACAACCGGGCTCAAACCATTTACTTTACTCGTCTTTTCTTTGGTACTTTTAAAGGATATGCAGTGGCACGAAAGCGTAAAATGAAATTAATCAGCATCACAAGACCTCCTGTTTTAGCACACAAATATTCTGCATTATTAATAAGAGAAAATATTTTGTCAACTGCTACAGTTCTTTTAGAAAGTTGGCGCATCAAGATCACAAAATGTTTAACAAGAAATGAGAATCACAAATAGCAAGATGTAGAGCAACAAAGTAGTAGTTGCTCGTCAACAATTTTCATCTTCGTAATATCAAGATGATAACCATAGAGTTGTCAATAATGCAAAGTATGGCAATATAGGAATGGCAATGATAACAATGATTGCATGTAGTTCATACGTCATTTTTCAGTATTTAACTGTCTGTTGCTTGAAGGAGTAATAACGACTAAGTTACTTTTTTGTAGTTATACTGACATTTATGCTGGTTTTATTAACAAGACCTTTTTATACTTAAGCATCTCAACCATGCCACGTGACCACTTATCTTTCAGCGTTGTTACGTGCCAATTGTCATTTCAATAATCAATTGATATTTTTCAGCCACCATATTACACTTAACATGGTTTCTTAACATTTTAAATCGATTAAAGATCTTAATCTTGTTTTCTTTACTTCATCATTTTGGAGCATGCGCCGCACTTGCTTTAAAGGACATCTTTTGAGGGGCCTTTTATTTAGAATTATTCCTTTTTATAAACTCATTAATCATGCTAAATTTCATGCTTTTAGTACAAAGTGAACAATTTTGGATCTTAGCAGCCAGAATATAAAAACAATGTTTATATTAATATGTTTACATCCTCTGAAAATATGTTTAAAACACTAATTGCGGATGCACGTTTAACAGTTAATATAGCTACAATGGTTGATAATCCAGCGATTGCAATGCTTTTAAACATGCAAAAACGTTCAATGTTTGAGCGTCAGTTATTTTTTGTTGTTGTTCACTTGATTAGGGGCAGTCGTTGATTAACCGAAGTATTATTCATCACTTTGTACAAATTACTACTCGTAAATTTAGTAACCTTAAAAATGTTCTCCATTCCTTTCGATGGGAGCCTCCAGCATAACATTCGCCCTTTTTTTTCGGCAGTTCCTCCAAAACGTCAGAAGTTTTTTGTCCAACAATCCATAGATAAGAGGATTGACAGCATGTGTTGCGAAAATTTTAAGCAGTCGGGTGATGTCGAAAATTATTGGCGATAAGTAATATTTGTTTATTATAACGAAGAGTGAGATGGCGATTGGAATATTTCCAATTGCGTAGAAGATGACTGTGAAGATACAAACAAAAGCTATTTTACGATTTCGCCAATATCTTTGTTTGCTAAACGATGAGTCAATTTCATTCGTATTACGTGAAATTTGGAAAATGTTTTTTTGTTTATAAAGCTCTTTGACTATTTTATAATAAATTACAGCCATTGTTGCTGTGGCAAGGAAGCAATAACCAAAGATAATTATATAACTTTGCATTTTCCAGGTCACAGAATTGTCATTTATGTTCACACAGAAAGGAATAGACATTCCATAACCTAGTATGAACGATACAACGTAAGCCACAGCACAACTGACTTCCATTCTTCGTTTACTGATAGGAGATTTCAAAGGATATACAGTTGCACGGTAACGTAGAACTGAAATCATTAACATCATAAGGCATCCTGCTTCAGCAAACATGACTGTTGTTTCAATAACAAGACAAAATGTTTTATGATACACAACATTTTTATTAATAAGTTGGCTCATTAAATACACAAAATGTAGAGCCAACCAAATATCATCACAAATAGCAAGATGTAAAACGAGATAGTAGTAGTTGCTCGTCAACAAACTCCGTCGTCTTTGAAATATTGAGATAATAACAAGAGAGTTGCCAATGATACCAAATATGGCAACAGGAATAGTAAGGATAACAATAGCTGGATACATTTCATATGTTTTTTATAAGAGTACGAACAAACGAGTGCATTTGGTAGTATCATAGATAGAAACACCTAATGAAGATAACCCGTAAACTGATTATAGCTTACATGACAGGTGTGTATTCAATGGCAATTTTTTCATAAAGTTGCAACGTGCCGTTTAATTACCTTTTGTGTCACACCAAACGAAAGCAATTTAACAAGAGTTAAATTGTTTAAATTAAACGATAAACGACTCTTGTAATTTATTGCGTAGTTTCAATTTTATAAAGTATAAATAAAACTAAAGAAAAGCGAACGGCAACATTGTCTAATCTTGTGGAAATAATGACTTCATTTAATTTTAAACCAGTGAAACTGTACTGCTTTCATAGTCTTCGTGCTCTATCAGCATGACTCCTATGAAGTATAGCATTACATACTTTTTTTTCTTCGCATATTCATTGTTAGCTGTGATGTGAACTTAACGAAATGTACTAAAACCAGAAGTTTAGCTACATGTAGGTGCATCTGGTATTGACTAAAGCTATTAAATGAATAATGGATGACCCTAAATGACTATATGACAAATTAGTCTTAAGTTACCATCATGCACTGCGCTTTTACATGTTTACATTGTTACTGACCGATGCTGGGAAGCAACTCACTTTTAATTATGTGTACTAGCTTTTCAGAACTATACAAATAGCCATCAAATTTGCCAGTTTCATGAACATTATTACCAAAAAATGATCAGAATAAAAATTAAAAAATTGGAAAAATCGTTGATGTTTGAATAATCAAAAATAGAGACATACAACGTGGCGTCATTTTTCTATTGTTCAATATATTTACATGAAGATGTAGCAGCGTGGCCAGCTTGCAAGTTCGTTCATGAATTGTAAATTTGTATGTGTTCACTCACTATGAAAAGCAATTAAGAGACTTTTTAAAGAAAAAAACAATGATAATGATGAAAAATTATTTAGCTCAGCTAGCCACGTCACTCCGTTTACTTTGTTTTCACAGCTGAATATAAAGCAATAAAATGTAGAGGAATCTTAAGTTCATAACAGAGTTCAGGCAAGATTTTTCATTTTATGTCATAAACATCGTACGTTATATATACATCCAAATGAAAGATTTTTAAAACCAATTCCGTCTAAAAAGAAATAACTTTACGTAGATAAAAGTGAATATACGAAAATAATATGTTCTGAACTCTGCAGTTAATAACAGAGTTCTAGTAATATCATGCACTTTATGTCATAAACATGATGCTTTAAAAATAGATTGAAACGAAAGACGTTTATTTAAAACCATTTGTGTATAAAGATAAAATAATTTATACGTAAGACGAATGTGCAAAATAAAGGTTATGATGTTCATAAAAAAACGTTAAATCTTCATGTCAATTATTTTTCAGAAATTTACGCTTTTTGTGTCACGTAAATATGGATGGAGCATGGTTAATGTAAAGCACTCGCTCACTACTATAAATAATTTAAGGCGGTGAGCTTTTCGCCACTAGACAGTGGTCTTCTAGAGGTGAAAAGTTGAAATGGTTTAATATAAAATATTATGCATACACCGTGATGTAGTCGGCCTGAGTCTATTTGCTCAGTGCAACAACAGATGTCTTTATCAATCATTACTAAATTCCTCTTTGTACAATACGTACAAATTTCAGGAGCAAGTTCTACAAATATCACCCAATATTTCGCGCATATTCTTATCTACTTTATCTCACGCAACATCAGCAGCTGTGCTCAAAAAAGTGCATTTTCTGAATCTCCATATTTAGGAGCGTGCAGCTGCATGTTGCTAAAAATTTGGTTTGGAACTAAAAAAACATGCAAACAGTTTAAAATGAAAAGTTGGTCATAACATATTTATTAAAGCTTTTTACGATTATTGGTTATATTATTTTTGCTCTACACGTTCAATTTCATTTTACATCTCTGTAATTAAGATATCCATAAAAATTATAGAAAATCCGATCATTAACAACTTTAGGCTATAGCAAGTCTTTTCTATAAATATGAAATTAAAACAGTGACTGGTAAAAAGGTTTCCGGTTTTATTTGCTACAAGTGTAGTGTACATATACCATCAGTTTCATTGTAAGGAAATACATGGCTTGTAAGTTTTCTAGAATGGAAATTATGAACATAACAAGACCTCCTGCTTTAGCAAACAAGTATCCAGCATATGTCATTAACAAGGCAAAATGTTTTGTCATCTGCTACAGCTCTTTTAGAAAGTTGGCGCATTAAGATCACAATATGTAGAACAAGAAAAAGAGCATCACAAATGGTTAAATGTAGAACAACAAAGTAGTAGTTGCTCGTCAACAATTTTTCATCGTCGTAATATCGAGATGATAACAAGAGAAGTGCCAATAATGCCAAATATGGCAATAGGAATGAAAATGATAACAATGATTGCATGTAGTTCATACGCCATTTTCAGTGTTTAATTGTCTGTTGCTTAGACGAGTAATAACGACCAAGTTACTTTTTTGTGGTTTTATTCACAGAAATGCTGGTTTTATTAACAAGACGTTTTTATACTTAAGCATCTTAATCATACCACGTGACCACTAATCATTCAGAGTTTCTACGTGCCAATTGTCATTTCACTGATCAATTTATATTTTTCAGCCACCATACTACACTTAGCATGGTTTCTTAACGTTTTAAATCGATTAAAGATCTTAATCTTGTTTTCATTACTTCATCATTTTGGAGCATGCGCCGCACTTGCTTTAAAGGACATCTTTTGAGGGCCTTATATTTCAAATTATTCCCTTTATAAACTCAGTAATGATGATAAATTTCATGCTTTTATCAAGGGAACAATTTTGGATCTTAGCAGCCGGAATATAAAAGCAATGTTGATATTGAAATGTTTATATCCTCTGAAAATATGTTTAAACACTAATTGCGGATGCACGTTTAACAGTTAATATAGCTTCAATTGTTGATAATCCAGCGATTGCAATGCTTTTAAACATGCAAAAACGTTTAATGTTTGAACGTCAATTATTTTTTGTTGTTGTTCACTTGATTCGCGGCAGTCGTTTATTAACCGAAGTATTATTTGTCACTTTGTACAAATTATTACTCGTAAATTTAGTAACCTTAAAAATGTTCTCCATTCCTTTCGATGGGAGCCTCCAGCATAACATTCACCCTTTTTTTTCGGCAGTTCCTCCAAAACTTCAGAAGTTTTTTGTCCGACAATCCATAGATAAGAGGATTGACAGCATGTGTTGCGAAAATTCTAAGCAGTTGGGTGATGTCCAAAATTATTAACGATGAATAATATTTGTGTATTATAGCGAAGATTGAGATGGCGAATGGAATATTTCCAATTGCGTAGAAGATGACTGTAAAGATACAAACAAAAGCTATTTTACGATTTCGCCGATATCTTTGTTTGCTGAACGATGAGTCAACTGAATTCCGATTGTGTGAAATTTGGAAAATGTTTTTTTGGTTATAAAGCTCTTTGACTACTTTATAATAAATTACAGCCATTGCTGCTGTGGCAAGAAAGCAATAACCAAAGATAATTATATAACCTTGTAGTTTCCTGGTCACAAACTTGTCATTTATGCTCACACAGAAAGGAATAGCCATTGCATAACCTAGTATGAACGACACAACGTAAGCCACAGCACAACTGACTTTCATTATTCGTTTACTGATAGGAGATTTCAAAGGATATACAGTTGCACGGTAACGTAGAGCTGAAATCATAAACATCATAAGGCTTCCTGCTTCAGCAAACATGATTCTTGTGTTAATAACAAGACAAAATGTTTTATGATGCGCAACATTTTTATTAATAAGTTGGCTCATCAAATACACAAAATGTAGAGCTAACCAAATACCATCACAAATAGCAAGATGTAAAACGAGAAAGTAGTAGTTGCTCGTCAACAAACTCCGTCGTCGTTGAAATATTGAGATAATAACAAGAGAGTTGCCAATGATACCAAATATGGCAACAGGAATAGAAAGGATAACAATAGCTGGATGCATTTCATATGTTTGTTAGAAGAATACGAACAAACGAGTGCATTTGGTGGTTTTATAGATAGAAACGCCCAACGAAGATAACCTGTAAACTGATTATAGCTTACATGACAGGTGTGTATTCAATGGCAATTTTTTCATAAAGTTGCTACGTGCCGTTTAATTACCTTTTGTGTCACACCAAACGAAAGCAATTTAACAAGAGTTAAATTGGTTAAATTAAACGATAAACGACTTTTGTAATTTATTGCGTAGTTTTAATTTTATAAAGTATAAATAAAACTATAGAAAAGCACACGGCAACATTCTCTAATCTTGTGCAAATAATGTCTTCACTTAATTTTAACCTAGTGAAACTGTACTGCTTTCATAGTCTTCGTGCTCTATCAGCATGACTCCTATGAAGTATAGCATTACATATTTTTTTTCTTCGCATATTTATTTTTAGCTGTGATGTGAACTTAACGAAATGTACTAAGACCAGAAGTTTAGCTGCATGTAGGTGCATCTGGTATTGACTAAAAGTATTAAATGAATAATAGATGAACCTAAATGACTATATGACAAATTACTCTTAAGTTACCATCATGCATTGCGCCTTTACAAGTTTACATATTGACTCCCGGATGCTGGAGAGCAACTCACTTTTAATTATCTTTACTAGCTTTTCAGAATTGTACAAATAACTCTTAAATTTGCCAGTTAATGATTATTACCTGAAAACGATCAGAATAACGACTAAAAAGATGGGAATGTTCGTTAAAGTTTAAATAATCAAAAATAGAAACATACGACGTGGCGTCATGTTTCTTTTTTCAATATTTGTAGATGTACCAGTGTGGCCAGCTTACAAGTGTTAAGATATGAACATTTAACGAAAAGATATAAACATCATAGCCATAAGTAGATATGACACATGTCATATTAAATGACATACAGAACTTGTTATGGTAATATTGTTGTTCGCAGATACTTAACTTGTTATTTTGTTCAAGAATAAAAATCCTAATATTTCATACATTTTCCGAGCGTTATTGCAGAATCGCGAATAATTTAACAGGTTATGGGCCTAGGAGCGTTTGGGTTTCTGTTTATAACGGCAAACATGGAGGGTATATGAGATATCGCGATTCATGAGAATATAAGTTACATAAGTGCGAAATATTGAATATGGCGACTTCGGGAAATGACGAAGCATTTACACGGATCGAAAAGTTCAATGGCCAAAACTTTCACCTTTGGAAGTTTAAGATGCAGATGATACTTGAAGAGAAGGATCTCTGGCAAATAGTTATCGGCGATGAGGTAGAACCTAATGGTGAAGGAACTACTGATACTTAACGTCGACAATATCAAAGGCGGGAAAGGAAGGCATTTGCAACTATATGTTTGTCTCTCGGCGATGAACAGCTATCCCTCGTTCGATCAGCGCGTACTGCAAAAGATGCTTGGGCGAAATTAGAAAGTCATTATGAAGTCAAATCTTTGGCCAATAAGTTATTCTTGCGAAAGAAGTATTTCACTACAAGTATGGGTCCTGATGATTCCATGACCGAACATCTCAACAAGATGAAGGACATTGCAAGTCAATTAGAAGCATTGGGTGCGTCTGTTTCTGAGGAAGATCAAGTGGCGACACTCCTTTGTAGTTTACCTGATTCGTACAGTGGCTTAATAACAGCATTGGAATCTAGAGCGGATGACTTATCATTAGAATTCGTTACTGCTAGACTTCTTCATGAAGAACAGAAACGTAAAGAATCCAACGAAAGTAAGGATATTGGTGAGAAAGCACTACTATGTCAAAAATCCAAAAACGACAAAGTAAAGAATACCAAATTCAAAAGAAAAGGTAAATGCCATAACTGCGGGTTACCTGGACATTGGGCTAGAGAATGTCGCAAACCCAAACAAAATCAGCAAAGTGACAATAGAAATAAAAGGGAAGAAGCATCATACGGAGCCACAGTTCAGAATTCATCATTGTTTACAGATAGCAAAGAATCTGCATGGTACATTGATTCAGGTGCATCATCTCATGTCATATAATAAGGACATCATGGTTGATTTCATCCCATTCAAATTTCCTGAAAAGGTAAAGCTAGGAGATGACAGAATAGTTCAAGCACTGGGAAAAGGAAATGTACACATTGAGATTAAGTCTAAGAAGAAGTATGAACCAAGAAGATTGGTTGACGTTCTATATGTTCCAGATTTAGGAAAAAATCTCTTCTCAGTTAGTGCTACAGCAAAACGAGGATACTCAGTTGAATTTAATCAACATACTTGCTTGATACTTGATCAAAATGGAACTATATCTGGATCAGGAAGAATGATGAATAACCTGTATGTTCTTGATGTTAAAGAAGAACAGGATGATTCGAAGCATGCGAATGTTTCTACAAGTGATACTAGCGAAGAAATATGGCATCAACGGTATGGCCATCTAAGCCTGAAGAATTTACGTCTACTTCGAGATCAAAAGTTGGTTAAAGGTCTTAATTTTCAATCCGATGATCACTTTGAAGTTTGTGAAGGATGTGCACAAGGAAAGCAGATACGAGCAACCTTTCCTCGAGAACCTGCAACGCGTGCTAAAGATGTACTTGATCTTGTCCATAGCGATGTTTGTGGACCGATGGAAGAAACAAGTCTTGGTGGAAATAAATATTTCATAACATTTATTGATGATAAATCAAGGTACACAACAGTCTACTTTATGAAGAGTAAGGATGAAGCTTTTGAGAAATTTAAAGAGTTTGAAGCAATGGTGACCAATCTCACTAACAAGAAAATTAAGATACTTCGATCAGATAACGGTGGTGAGTACACTTGTCACATGTTTGAAAAATATCTAAAGAATAAGGGAATTCAGCATCAGTTTAGTGTTCCAAGAACGCCACAACAGAACGGAGTTTCTGAAAGAATGAACAGAACCATTCAAGAAGCTGCACGATCTATGCTGAACAACGCAAAACTACCAAAGAAATTCTGGGCTGAAGCAGTTCATACTGCAGTCATCTTAAGAAATCGAAGTCCTACTGTATCCGCGAACGGAGTTACACCTTACGAATGTTTCCATTCTAAGAAACCTGATGTTTCACATCTGCGAATTTTTGGTTGCACAGCTTACATGCACGTTCCTAAGGAAACAAGGAAGAAATGGGACTCCAAAACCAAGAAATGCACATTTGTTGGGTACAGCCTCGCAAGTAAAGGTTATCGACTCTACGACGCTTCAACTGGTAAAATTCACATATCAAGAGACGTGTTATTTGACGAAAGCTCATTTGATCGACGAAAGAAATCTACTATAGTAATACATGGATATGATAAAGATACTGTGACCGAAAAACAGAATGATGAACTATTTGAAGACAATGAAGAACATGAAGTCAATGAAGAAATGGAAGATAGTTCCAACAACAGTATGACAGATGAACTACAACAACTACGACGATCAGCACGAATACACAAATCTCCTGATAGACATGGTGTGGTGATCACAGGTAATTGGTGGCAGAACAATGTCGCTAGCATTGATGATGAATCTATCCGTCACGATGAACCACTCAACATTAATGAAGCTTTTGATAGTCCAGATAAGGCGAAATGGAAACAAGCAATGGACAATGAATATTCCTCCCAAATAAAAAACAATACTTGGACATTGGTTGACTTACCTAAAGATCGTAAAGCCATAGATTCCCGATGGATATTTAAAGTAAAGTACAAAGCAGACGGTTCAATTGAACGACATAAAGCTCGGTTAGTTGCTAAAGGATACTTACAAGAATATGGTTTAGATTATGAAGAAACATTTTCTCCAGTAGTAAAATATACATCAATTCGCTCTCTCTTGGCAATTGGTAGTCAGTTAGATTTGGACGTACACCAAATGGATGTTTCGACGGCATTTCTGAACGGCGAACTTAAAGACGAAATATACATGAAGCAACCTGAAGGATATGAGAAAAAGGGACAAGAACAGAAGATATATGGCTTATATGGCTTGAAGCAATCTTCGAGATGCTGGTTTGATACCATTGATCAGTTCTTAAAGAAATCCGCTTACGTTCAATCCAATTTTGATCCGTGCCTGTACATTAAACGAAAGGGAGATAATATCATGCTTTTAGCGTTATACGTCGATGATTTGATTCTGGCAAGTAACAACAAGAAAATGCTAGAAGAGGAGAAAGGTATTTTAAAGAAACGCTTTGAAATGAAAGATCTAGGTGAAATTCATTTCTGTCTTGGCATTCAAATTCAACGAGACAGGGAAAAGAAACAAATGCGACTTCATCAATCAAAGTATTTGACGAATTTATTGAAGAGATTTGGAATGCAAGACTGCAAACCTGTTGCAACCCCCGTTGAGCTCGGAACCAAGTTGTTGAATAATGAAGGAGAGCCAATGAACATAACCAAATATCAAGCATTAATTGGTGCATTAACGTATGCAGTTACAGCGACAAGACCAGACCTGGCACAAGCACTTTCAACAGTTAATCAATTCTGTGCTAACCCTAGCCAAAACCATTGGAATGCTGCCAAACGTATTTTACGTTACATTAAAGGTACGATTACCTACGGCATTTGCTTTGATGGACATAAGTGAAATTAAGTGGATTTGTTGTTGTTGATTGGGGATGTGATCCAAATAATCGAAAATCACATTCAGGATACCTATTCATGATTTGTGGTGGATTGGTAAGTTGGGCAAGCAAAAAGCAAAGTATTGTAGCTCTCTCATCTACTGAAGCTGAGTATGTTGCAGCATCACAAGCATGTCAGGAAGCAATATGGTTATAAGGATTACTACATGATTTAAACTTCACTCAAAAGGAACCAACTATCATAAAAGAGGATAATCAAGGAGCAATAAGTTTGTTAAAAAATCCGAAGTACCATCCAAGAACGAAACACATTGACATAAAATATCATTTCATTCGCGACAAAGTACTGAAGAAAGAAATTGCACTTGAGTATTGTACGTCACAACAAATGGTTGCTGATATGTTAACGAAACCATTAGGAAAAACTGTATTTCAACGAATGAGATCTAATATGGGAGTAACAAACATTTAAAGGAATAGTTATTAGTTTATATTTTTCGAAAGGGAGTGTTAAGATATGAACATTTAACGAAAAGATATAAACATCATATCCATAAGTAGATATGACACATGTCATATTAAATGACATACAGAACTTGTTATGGTAATATTGTTGTTCGCAGATACGTAACTTGTTATTTTGTTCAAGAATAAAAATCCTAATATTTCATACATTTTCCGAGCGTTATTGCAGAATCGCGAATAATTTAACAACAAGTTCGTTCAATCATTGTAAATTTTTATGTGTTCACTCACTTTAAATAGAAAGAGACTTTTTAAGGAAATGAATAATGATAATGATGAAACGTTTCCATAGCATGAAAAATTTTCCGGCTAGCTACGGCACTCCGTACATTTTGCTTTCACAATTGAATATAAGGAATAAAATGAAGAGGAAAATTAAGTTCATAATCGGCAAATACAATTCAGAGCTCACGTCCGGCTGTTAAGCACCGTTTACACGACAACTGTTTTGGGCACGGTACGACTAAATTTTGGCACGCGGGCCACTGTCTTTTATCAAGTCCGCTTTGTTTATACGTTAGTTTTTTAAGCGGGCCATTTTTTTATTAGGCACGCCTGATTTATAGAAACAGCCTGCTTAAAGTATGAGCGCCGAAAAATAAGTGTCGGCGGATCACAAAAAAAAATTAACTTGGCGGATTATTTGAAACTTCAAACATGGCGGACTTACATAATGACGAAGTAAAGATAGCTTTAGCTTGGTATATGCACTTCCAAAAACGACAGGAAACCGTTCATACGAAGTTTAAAAGCTGCTATCCTACGGGAATATCATTTCGTTAGAGAAAGAAGCGTTGATTTGCCTTAATCATAGCAGTACTGGCCTAGTTGCATCAACCACGAGAAAGGTTGTTGTGGATGCATTCACGTTCACTACTTTGGTTTGATATGGTCGATGAACTCTAAAACGATGAACTGTTGTACGCAAATTTTTGCGTGAAAAAAAGCACGCTTAAATTTACAGGGTTCGGCAAGAAATAGATCGTAAAATTACTCCCATGCGTAATCCAGTTTCTGCAAAACGACGCCTGGCCATAACGTTGTATTGTTTATCGTGTAGCGCAGAGTATCGAACTGTTGCTAATCTTTTTGGCGTCTCGCGTTCATTAGTGTGTTCGTGCAATAATAAAACACTTTCCCAAAGCAATCATTTTTCATAAGGGAGACGACCTCTTTCAAGTTTTGCAAGGTTATAAGGAGCAGTGGGGTTTTCCTATGTGTGCTGGTGCAATAGATAAACGCACATGCAAATATTAGCACCAGCTAATACCAACATAGAGAACGTGAATCTTCGAGGTTTTCACAGTATCGTGATGCAAGTGGTCGCTCACTGTAGTTATATGATTCGGTATGTGGTTATAGGATGGCCTGATAGCGTCCATGATGCGCGAATTCTTTCTAATTCTACACTTTTCTCAAATGGAAATAAGAAACGTCTTTTCCCTCGATATTGTGAAGAAAATTAGTGGAGTGGAAATCGCACCGTTTCTTCTAGGTTACCCAGTTTACCCTCTCTTGTCGTGGTTGATAAATGAGGCTACTGAAAGACAGAAGAAGCTTAACCACAATCTTAGTCGTGCAAGAATGACCGTGGAAAACACATTTGGGAGATGGAAAGGACGCCATGTAAGATTTAGTAAAAGGCTAGATATGGAAGTAGCTTCTTCAGTCGATATTATCCATTTATCATGCATTTTACATAACATATGTTATGAAGAATGAATTCATGCCCGACTGGGAGGCGGTAGAAATTTATGATGATGCTTTTGTTGTGGTGCCAATTGAGGAAATCAAAACAGAAGATGCTCAGATATTGGTGCTGCTTTATCAAACTATTTTTCTTAAACAGTTCTTCAATATTCTTTTGAAATTTAACGTTACATGAATTCCACAATTCCACAAAATGTTGTTGACAAAATCATTTGAATGAGGCTAATGTTGAAATAAAGACCAAAAATTAAATTTGAAAGACACTTGTAAGTTGTAAAGACCCTGCATTTTGTCATCGTGCCGTTAAACGACCGACATAACTTGTTAAAAATCAGTTACTGAAGTATCTAAAACATGTCCACCTGTTCAGTGAAAGACAGGTAAAAAAAAACGAATATGATGTAGAAATATCAACAGTTTAAATGATAACAAAGTAGTACAATTGCATAAACGTTTTTTCCGTGTTTGAATCACTTTGAACGCTGTAGTCACGTGGATAAAGTTGTGAACCAAATTGATCAACCCTGTAATCATTATGGTAATTATGTTGTTGGTAGTCATTTATCGGAGCTGAAGGCTGTTGACATAGTGATGATATTTAGCTCAAGTAACCGTTCCTCTATTCTTCTCTCATTTTTAAGCTGAATTTGCTTTAATCGAAATTCATTTTCTCTATCAATGCGATCCTGTTCAAACTTCTGATACCTAAAGACAATTTACAATGTCAATAACAAAAATTTCGTAAAACTTAAATACGCGAGATTATTTTATATGCGATCATCATTTTGTAATTTTTCGTTTTTTTTCCCTACTATATTAAATTTATCAAGACCATTTTCTAACAATTTTGCATTTGTCAGCTCAAGTCACAGAAAGGTGCCAACATGTCAACACATACACTAGGTGACAAAAAAATGAGTCCAGTTCCAATATTGGAACAATTGTGGGAAAAGTGTGTCTTTTGAAATATATAGTTACAGTAGCCACTCGAAAATACGCAGTGAGACCTGAAATTGTCTCCCACAATTGCAAGATATTTCACAATATCTAAGCGCATGGGCAGTACATTGGGAAATGGCTAAAGATTTAAGTGAAAGAGTTAGAGGACAAAGTGTTGCTCTCACTAACGAAGGTTACTCACAACGAAATGCTTCTGCAATGCTCGGAGTGTCCAAAGCAGCTGTGCAGCGAACCGTGGGAAGATTTAAAAAGACGCAATGTTATTCCAGCTTACCAAAACCTGGGAGACCACGTATAACAACAAAAAAAGAAGATCAGTTCATAAAGCTAAGTTCTTTGCGCAACAGACGAGCAACTGCTAGCAACATTCAATCGTCAATTAACGCCACCCGAGAGAAAGCAATCAGCAAAACAACAGTAAGAAGGAGATTGCCTGCAAGTGGTCTGAACGGAGGAGTTGCAGCTTCCAAGCCATAGCTTCGCCCGATAAATAAGCGGAAGAGATTCTTATGGGCCAAAAAATACAAGCATTACAGCGTAGACAATTGGAAAAAACTACTTTTTACTGATGAATCAAAGTTTGAAATACATGGAAATAATCGCCGAGTTTATGTGAGAGAAGATGTGGTGAAAGATTGTCAAGTCAGTGCCTCAAGTCCACCGTGAAGCATGTGGGTGGAAACATTCAAGTCTGGGGCTGTTTCAGCTTTAATGGTGTTGGGAGTCTTTACAGAATAAAATGAAATCTTGACAAAAAGCAATACCATTCTATTCTCCAAAGGCATGCTGTACCATCTGGCAAAGGGTTTTGCGGGAGAGGATTTACCTTACTTCAGGATAACGATCCGAAACACAGCTTCAACTTGCGCACAAATTATTTAAGGAACAAAGAAAGTCAAGGTGAATTGAAGCTCATGGCATTTCCGCCTCAATCGCCCGATGTTAATCCAAATGAACACTTATGGGATGAGTTAAAAAGAGAAAAAGTGAAACATGACGTAACAAGCCAGGACAGGCTATGGGATGTAATCTCTACATGTTGGCATAATATTGAACCATCTACACTTCAAAATCTTGTTAAATCTATGCCAAAAAGAGTTGAAGCCGTTTTGAAAGCTACGGGAGAACATACCATGTACTGACAATGCTTTTTCGAGAACTTAAAACCTAACATTGTTGTGACAGAGTGGTGATATGGTTCAAAACTAAAAATGTGCATTCGATATTTAGTGGACTCATTTTTTTGGCACCTAGTGTATATTCATGCACGTTCAAAATATACAGTACCTCATTCCTTGCATTAATTATTAAATACATACCGGGATACTGTAATACAATACTGCAATACATACTGTAACATTAAAAATATTTTTAATTTAAAAAATATGACTTCATATCTACCAGAGTCGAAACTGCTATCCTCTAACCTTCCCTGTTTCCCATCATCAAATTAATGCATTTCTTGTTCATCACCTTATGCCACAGTGTTGATGATTTTTAACGGATTGACGTTATGTCGCACAGTTAGAAAAGCATCAATATCGTTAAAAAACTTCCACTTTTTTAAGACACCTGTTCCTGTTTGCCGTGACTTATCTTTTTCTTTTCTATATCTCTTGCGTAATTTCTTTATTTTATTTATCAATTTCTTTAAGGTAAACCCTTTATATCCATTTTCTTCCAACTGAGACTGCAAAACAACACAGAATAATAGTTTTCTTTATATTAATGGCATATAAATAATACTTTGTGCAAACTTTAGTTCAAGTGAAAACAGTGGATTGGCAATTTGAACTTTGCAAGATTGAAAATTCATTCGTTCATGGCATCCTTTGGCATATATAAATTTAATGATAAAGCTGAATGAATTGAATCACGATATCCAATTAATAAGCTGAATGCCTGTATATCCAGTTTCAAAACGTCCGACAGAAAATGCTATGTTAATATTTCATTAAGACTGCAGCATAGTTTGTGCATTTATGTATTTGTTTACATATTCACACACTTTATACATTAATATTTATTAAAAACAATATAAATGAATAGTTGGAAAATAGAAATCAAATCTTAAACTTTAATGACTCACCAGCAATATTTTATACACGTTAGACGTTGCCTGCGCACTTTTGCATGCATCCAATGATACTTAAATAGTTTCCTCTGCCTACAATGATATTAAACAATGTGTTGTTTCGTCTGACAACTGCTTTCCTCTTGTTTTAGCTGCCATCTTTCTTTATAAAGCGCGTGCGTAAAAAATTTTGGGTCCGCGTGCCGTGTTTTTGGCGTGCCGAGACTACCTCTGGAGAAGGTCTCGGCACGCCAAAATGATTTGGCACGCGAGCCGTCTACGTAGCCGTTTACACGTCAAAATTTAAGAGTGCCGTGCCACTAATTGTGGCCCGCGTGCCAAAATTAAGTCGTGCCGAGCCCTAAACAGTTGTCGTGTAAACGGGGCTTTAATTTACCACTAATATATTTTAAAACATGTTTGCTATGGACAAAACTATCGTATATGAGCCGTTGATTAAAGTCATCAATCAACATTTTAGTAATTAACAGCTTTATTATAGATCTTGTGGTAAGTTGCACGGTGCTTCCGATCTAAGGAAATATTGCTGAGTGTATAGGATATCATTATAAAACGATGTGAGAGCCACGTGATGAAGGAATGTCGACTTATACACTTCGTGTATAGTTAAAGAGCAAAAGATGAACCCATATAATTTAGCCAAGAAAAAGGATTTGAAGGTATTTGATAGATTATTCGTTTACTTTCTTCATAAGAATGCTTTTTTCATACTACCTATGAATATGAAAGTTTATTTATGTTTCAAATATTACAATAAATTAAAGAATAAGTTGAGCTTCTTGTCTGTATAGAATGGCTGGCACATCAGCCTTGAGATTGGGAACAGACCATTATTGATTTTGTTAAAGTCTTTTTATGGTTGATGAAAAACTTTTGTAAAACTCTCAAAATTGCACTGTATGTTAAATACAAGACTCCACAAGACAATGGTTACTTTCCGATGTTTGGGCGACCACATTAATGGTAGGGGTTAATGTTTACTGGAAGTAGGTTTGAGTTGAAAGGTCTCACAAGAAGAATCTAATGGTCATTTTGGAGACCTGTAATAATTTATGAGGGCAATATTTGAGAAAAATGGAAATATCCATGATTTAAAAGCTGATTGGTTACAATTTGGGTGATCGAATCAAAACATATAAGAGTTAATAAAAAGATTAAGGCTTTATGATTGTTGAAACTGTTCGACAATTATGTTTGTAATGGTTGGTTTAAGTATCAAGAAAAGATAATTATTAAGCCCCTAATTACCGAGCTCGAGGTCTTTACGGAGAAATATCGGATCGAGATATTTTTGTACAGACCGAGCCTGTACAAAAGGTTTCTACAAAAAGACAAAGGTCCGATATTTCTCAATAAAGACCGAGAAATGGAGGTTATTAAAAGGTTTATTATATAGCATTATTCGACCTAAAACCAAGATTGCTTTCATTCTCGTCTTTGCTGTTTTTTACGTGTTGGCTTTTACTTCTCTAGTTTTCGCCCATAAAAAACAAATCGTTTCAAATTGAATCGTCTGGATAGTTTAACTGTTTTCCAAGTGTTTTTTCTTCAAATCACATTCGTAAATGGTTTTTTGTTTCGTTTATTTTGCGTTTTGCTGTTTGCATTACGAAGTTTGTTTACATTTGACAGTAAAATTACGCGTTTTGGACCGTGGTCGATTACGGGAAAATAATAAACCGTCAAAAATGTGTCTGAACCACGGTACATGGTTCGGGAAGATTAAAAAAGAATATTTTTAGTATAGTAACAGAGTGGTGATGAATTTTTAAAACAGGTATGAATGTATTTTGGCAAGAGAAGATTGATTGAAAAAGATGAAATTTTTATATGTAATGATTTCAACATTTAAACAACGTGTTCTATCTAATTTTGGCAATCTCTACATTGCACTAGTTGGTCGAATCGTCCTCAACTCGTGCCGATTACGTTTCTTCTCGAAAAATTATTGACTTATTATCAATGCACTTTAAGAAGCACGATATTTCTTTAAAAAATAATGATGAATTACAATCTAAATTGAAAAATAATACGTTTTTTATTGCCAACAAGCCAAAGCTAACGTCGGTTGCCATGAAAACATACATCTGTTTAGACAGATTAATGATTTCTGCCAAATTCATTGCAAACCTTTTGAATCCACTCACCCTAAATAAATTTTCATTACAAGACTCTTTCGATGCTACTGATGCTATTAAATCTATACCTAAAGATCTATTTTCCCAAGGTTATAAGTTTGTCTTATTTGATGTTGAATCCCTTTTCACCAACGTGCCTTTGCGTAAAACCATCAACATTGTACTGGATCGCATTTACAAACAAAATATTATTAATACCACACTCCGAAAATCAACACTCAAAAAACTTATTATTGATTCATGCACCAAAACTATATTTTCTTGCAACGGTATTTTTTATGAACAACTTGACGGGGTTTCCATGGGGTCTTCTCTCGGTCCCGTCTTAGCTAATATAATTCTCACTGAGATTGAAAACATTATTGTCACTGATTTGATCAACTCAGGTGTCCTTAAGTTTTACCGACATTATGTTGATGATACTCTTGTTTTTATGCGACATTTTGACATTCCGCATGTTTTTGCCAAATTTAATAGTTTTGATAAAAATCTTAAATTTACTTTTGATGATTTTTCTGACTCACATGTCGCCTTTCTAGACCTCAAAATAACCAACAATGACATTGATATATTCCGTAAAACAACTCATACTGGCCAATATACACCTTTTTCAAGTTTCGAGCCTTTCAACCGCAAAACTACTTGGATCAATTCCCTATTTTTTTGCGCATTTAAGATTTGTTCTAACCAAACATTATTCAAAAAACAAATTCAAACACTCCAGTCTTTTATGTCATGGAATGGTTTCCCTCCTACAGTTCGGAAATTCTTGATTCATAAACTCAAAACCAAAATCATAGCTGAAAATAATCCCTCTAAACAAAATACTGAGAATGACCTTCGTAAAATATTCATTAGAATACCATACCTAGGCAAACAGGGTGAACGTTTGGTTTTCAATCTTCTTCGTAAAATTTGCCGTAGCTTAAAATTTCCCATTAACCTATAGTTATATATGAAATAAAAAGACATCAATTTTCTGTCCCAAAAAGGATAAAATTCCGGAATTCTGTAAAGCCAATGTTATATATGAATTTAAATGTCCAGGCTGTGGTCATACATACATTGGCAAAACTGAACGAAACCTACACACAAGACTAACCCAATATGCTACTAATTACAATAATTCTAGTGCCATCTCACAACATTTACTCATTTGTCCAGACGCCATCTACATCTCACACCTTTTCTCACTTCCTGACGCTGATTCCGACCCCGATCTCACACGCGTGCCACTTAATCCTTGTAATTTGTTTCCTAGTAACACCAAAATATTATATCACTGTAAAAATAATAATCCTAATCAACTTCTCATCTTAGAAGCACTTTTGAGAAAACGCAATATGCCACAACTTAATAGTGGTCTTAAAGCTTGTAAGAAACTATCTCTATTTTAATGTTAGTATATTGTTTAGTCCTATAGTTCTCTAATTACAGAACTGTCATTTCCGCTTGTAAATATATAAACGTTTCGCAGCCTGCATTGTAAACCATAAGACTGATGATGTCTTTGGAATAAAGATGAAATATTACACATTATTTTGTTTCAAACTCTTGTAATATCTTGAATATCAAGAAAACGAGATGTCCCTCTTCGAACTTTGTTTTATTTTGTATTATTTGAAATCGTCTGCTTGTCCTGGTTATTAAGAGCATTAGTATTGTAATCAACTTTATAAAACTTTGTTCTTTAAGGAAAAATGAAATTTTCTGAAAAAATTAACACGCACAAACTAATTAGATCGATATTCGATTTTTAATGGCCACCATGTCGGCACGAGCACTCATATACTGAAAATTATTTAGTTCAGTTTTGTCTCCACTCCACTGATTTTCACGCACCACATTAACAAAAATTTATAACAGCATAACCTAAGATTGAATTGAACTAACCTGGATTGCTTGATGTCTCCAATATTATCATTGTTCCGTGAGTATAGTGACTTGTTATCAAATCAGATATGTTTATGTACAAGAAAGCGTACTTAGTGAGCTGGCATTTTTTGAAATTTTAGTCGTAGTTTACCCTGAACTATTTTCGTAGCTTCACCATATTTTTCGAGAGGTTTAGCCTTTTGTCTTTACCTTTGATGATCAAAAAGCATGGTACAGAAGCTTAGAAAACAGTCTAATATAATAAATGATTGAATTTTCCTTGGATGTTATCCTGCACGCAATACGGTAATTATAAATTCTTTTGAAAAGTTTAAAAACATATAAAGAACATCCATCCCATTCTCATATTTTAAATAATCCTTCAGGGAAATGTTTTCAATCATATTTAGCAGCAACTTATTCAAAAAGCAATTTTACAAGATTCTCACACTTAGAGGTGTTATAGTCAAATTATCCATCGACAAAGTATGTTCGAACACGCAAAATTCCAAAGCAATACTCAAATCATGCAAGCAAAACGTTCATTTTAGTAAACGGAGAAGCCTCCAGATTCAAGTGATTAATGATCAAGAAACCCATTTTTTGTCAAGAATGTAAGGAAAACGATTATCAGTCCTTCTCATTCCGCACACTCCTCATACCTGCTGCAATATTTCACAGATCTGTACATGTATCGACGTATCAATTACGTACCAATGTAGTACTTAATACCGGAAACTTAAGCAAACGTTAAGTTTTGTTGACCAGAGATTTGGGACGATTGATGTCATGTGTTGATGTCATTGTTGTTCTTTACAACCATGCAGCCCAAATTACAAGAGTTTTAAATATGGAAAATGCCAAAATCTATCACTGCTTATTTTAACAATTTCAAACCTGCATGACACTCAAACATGTCTTTTTTGTCATATTTTCATGTTTGCAATCACCAAACTAAAAACTGCAAAGCTAAAAGGTCTGCGAAAATTCTTAATCGTAACAATTTAAAAGACCTTCATTTTGTTAGACTAGTAAACATTTGATCGGGATTTTGTTTCTTTTAAAGCAAAACGCGGATGCTGTGTACAGTGAGTCCACTATTGCGTAAATAAGAACGTCATGGAGTAAAAGTTGTTCGATTGCACGTTTTCTTGCAAGCTTAATTATCTAATTAGCTAATTGTAGTAAAGTGAAAACATACATTATAAAAAAAGTGCTTTAAATAAGGCTAGTTTGACTGGCAAGACAGTTTGCTCTTAGCTTCTGTCTATTTTGCAATGAGAGTACAGTTTTTTCTTTTAAGTTTAATGTTGTTGTTTGCAGTGGCTAAGCCAGTCGGAACGATAACTCGATCACTTCTACAAAATACAATGCAAAATTTTGGACAAAACTTCTTTCAGTTTCCTTAAAAAAAAAATTTCATTAGTTGTTTTTCCAAAGAAAGACAACAAAACTGGTTGCACTGCAGAAATATTTAGATTCTAAAAAACTGCTGGCTTCGCCAATGATGTTGGCTATTTAAAAACAATGTTCTTAATTATTTTCTTACTTTCCTTTAAAACATGCACTCATGACATTGCTGATTTGCTATGCACTTTGCATTGCTACATTTTATGAATTAAAATTAGCTATAAAATGATGAAAAACTTCTACTGCTCCATCTTACACTTCCTTTTAACGTTGGTTGTATCACTGGAAGGTGATCAGATATTCTGGATAATACCGATGCTCGTTAAAAAGAACAAAAACAGTAGGAGTGGTGACGTTATCCACGGTGGAGTCATAAGCTTCATTTTCTGTTTTTTTTTGCGGGGAACAATCATATCTGATGTACCAAGAGTGTATTCCTCTACTGCAGCTCTCACGCAATACAGATATTGCATTTCAGATGCATTTGCTGAATTATAACTAAATGACTGCGAAGCATCCCTTGCAAAGTATACACCTTTCCCTAACGTAGTTCCTAAATATGTGGAAACGAAATTAGATGCTGAATAATATTTCAGCTTATATAAATACTTTCACTAGCGATTGTGCATCGTTATATTTTGGAAATGTCGTAAGTTTTCCTTCATAAGTATCATTAAAAAAGATTTACCAACCATTTGTATTTCCAACATTGCTCCTTTTCAGTCCTTCTTTGTTAATTTTTTCGATTTTCTCAGCATCTGTATCATGAAACAAATGCATTTCATTGCTTCCATTCTTCTTATCTAAACTTTTCTTCTGAACCACATACTTTTCGAAGAGAGGGATTTTGAACACGTTGGATTTCTATGATTTTCTGCTGCTTTGAAGTCTGTCGAAATTTATTCAAAATTTTATCATATTCATTTTTTTGCTTTGGGTCATTTTGCGACAATTTAACCATATGAACATCAACTTCTTTGTTATCTGCATCAAGTGGCTGTGGATCCCAATAGTCAGGCACAGGTATATTTTCTGTGCAAAAGGAAATAAACATAAAATCATGAGTAATTTTTAAATATTTATTACACTCTTCATGGCAGCTTACAAGTATAGGCACTTGTTAAAAAATGAATGAATGTAAATCTATGACTTTCCACAACTATAATTTTACGAAAACAAGGATCTGTTGTTGAACGTACTGTTCCTCATTTTGTAAATTTCTTTCTTATTATTGTAACAAACGCCTGTTACAGAACGTCATTTTATGCACAACAAACAAACAGAATATTAGCTACATTAGAGCTCAAGATACTCAAACTTCCTCAAAAAGTAGAAAAAAGTTACTATATTTACCTTTTCCTGACTTAGAATCTTCTTCCCTGGAAAAATGATCTTCAATGATGCCATTCATATTTTGTCGTCCTTTTCCTCTTCACTATCAGAAGTTTGATAGCTCCATTGCGCCGTTTGCGACACTTCCTCACCTTTTTCATTTGAGTCAGGGTCATTTTGCGAAAACTTAGGAAGATGGATATCGACTTCTTTATTTTTGGCGTCAAGCGTTTGCAGATTCCAATAACCAAGCACAGGTATATAGATATATGGTATATGACGCACTATAGAAATATAGAAAATATTTAGTGCAAGGATAGTAAAGCGCGTTACAAAATGAAATTAGGACATTGCAATGGAGATGATCCGTACGAAATACCACAAAATTAATGGCTCGACGATATCGATCTGTGGCCTGCTGTCAGCTACATTGATGTTGGCATGTATTTATTATTTTCGGTCAGTCCGTAGACGAACGAGCAGTTAAAAAACTATAAGAGTCTTGATAGCTATGAAAATTTTGTGAATGGATGGGTGCGTGAAGTGTTGGTGAAAAAATTTGACGACCATTGCTTGCTTATTGCTAAGGTAAATGCTTCTCAGTTGTCACTAAAAACATTACACATTGGCCGCACTCGTGCTATAATGAGACTGAACGCCTGGTTTCTTTTTTACTACACCAGGTTAATCACTCTCAAAGAATGTCGGAAAAGCCATCTCCTCCTTGTGTCGTTTACGAAAAGAACGGCAAAGTATTTACAGCGCACTGCGATTGTATGGCAGGAACAGATGAAAGCTGCTCTCACGTCGCTTTACTTCTGTGGGCTGTTGAAGCTAGTGCACGAAAATGAGATTCTCTAATTGACCGATAAGAAACATACTTGGTCATTCCAAGTACTGTCAAGGCTGTGCCATACGCTAAAGTAAAGAATATCAATTTTAGTAAATTTAATAAGAAATACAAAGGCAAAGTGCAAAGAAATCCAGTTCCTGCCCAATCATTATCAGAATTAGATGAATATTTTAAAACTATTATTTCTTTTTCATCAAAAACAGCAATACTTTCTTTAATACATACAAATTCTGATTGTTATGTACCTAAAATCTTGCACTTTGACTTGCCACCAGTCATGAGTGATCTTTATGATCCAACATTATTAGACAAATCACTTGAAACTTTGCTGGAATTATCAGAGTCGAAACTGGACTCCTTTTATGTCACAGTTAAGCAGCAAAAAGCTGTAGAAGAAAAAGCTAAAGATCAAGCAAATTCTCGTCTTTGGTTTCGATTTCGTGCTGGAAGAGTGACTGCTTCAAGGTTCAAAGCAACTTGATGCACTAACGGAGATTTACCTTCCAAGAGTCTGATCGCAAGCATTTGCTATCCAGAGCTGAAGAAATTTTCAACTACAGCAAGAAGATGGGGCTGCCAGCATGAAGAGGCGGCAAAAGAAGAATATCGGAAATGGCTAAACACAACCATAAAAATGTTTCAGAAACCAACAGTGGATTCTGGATTCATTTGATCCAAGGATTTCTTGGTGCTTCTACTGATGGACTTGTCTCTTGCCAATGTTGTGGCACTGGGATTTATGAAATAAAGGTTTGTTGTTCATTGTGTCTATGTTTCGTGGGGAAAAGCTAAAAGAAAGGGTACCTCACGTCCAAAGATTCCCATATCATTAGCAACTGGGGCAACTGTTGACTGTAATGCAATCGTTGCTCTTCGAGCTTCTCTCAGACGTTTCGTTCATTTCTCTTACGAAAACCCCATCAAACCAAGAGCTGTCACTAAAGATCCTTGAAAGACAATGAACAAAATTGTCAAAGAATTATAATTCCTCATTCAAAATTATTCATAACAATCCGTAAGTAATAATCAGCATTTAACCAATAATGACTTTGTTGTATAAGGAAAGGAGTTGTTTTTGTACTATTCAAAATATAATACTACATTTAGAGTAACATAAAACTTAATACAGTGATAGAACTTCAAAATAAAATAGGTGAACATACTAAAGTTGACTTTGCACAATTTTAAACATTCCATCCCATCAGAAATTTGTCATTACAAACAAAGTCTTGATTACAAATATATTTTACGTTTATTCACAAATACGTGAAAGAAAGAATCATTTTAATTTTTATCAAAATATGAAAAAGGTGCTATGCTTTAAACGTAAAAACGACTTAAAAATTCAAATGCAAAAGCAAACTATGAAAATTTCTTACTATTTGCAATAAATCGGATTCGGGAAGCTGCACTTGCCATGATAAAATGTTTTAGCTGAAACAAAAAGCACTATTTAGATGAGATTGTACAGTTACTTTGTATGAGAGAGAGCTCAGTAATGTACATCATATAATTTATTGTTTAGCTGAGCATTCTCATTAATAGAAAAACAATATTATAACGCGTTCGCTGATTGGTCTACAGCTGTGTTTTGCATTTATTTATTAATTTATTGAAACATTTTTGAATACGATAGACAGCCAACAAAGAAGTGTTTAAAACACGACTTCTATTCATTAATTATTATAACAAAAGAACAACAAACATCCATCCCTCTTAATGAAATATTAGCTACTATCGGAAAAAAAATTACTTTCATTTTCAAATAGACTAAAAATATTCAAAAATAGTTCAGAATCTTAGATATTTTGATTTGTGTCATGAAAACATTGATCAAGATAAAACAAACAAAGGATATTACCTATTTACTCAAATGAGCAAATCTTATGTGACTTCAATCATAAGCTACAATTATTCAGTGCTAGTGAACTGTTTAGACCTTGTCGATGCAGATTGTCCAGGTTAGGGGAGGACTGTTGGTGTCACTGATGGATTGTAATGTGATAATCAGTCATCTGTCATCGTGAAGGTTCATTATGTCAGCAGGGGTTCAGTAAAGAATTTAAAGTACATCCCGTAACATGTTTCATAAATTATTATTTCCATGCATGTTTCTAAATCATTTGCTTATCATCATTCTATTTTTATGATAAAATACACATAATTTTTGTTGTTTATGACCTTTGCAAGTTTAATTTTCACACTACCATAAATTCACAATAAATTTTGACGTATTTTTGCGTGCCAACCTCGTTCTGTGCTAGATTCTGCAACTAGTAAAGCATCATTATAAAACGCGCTGCCGCGATAAGCACGTTAAACGCTACATTCTCATTGCAGTTCGACACACACAATGTGCATGTAAGTTTCACTGGCATGACAAATTCAATCTGAACAATAGCGTTGGATATTTGAACGCTAAAATTTGTAAAGCATGCACATACATTGTCGAAATATCGCGTTGAGTAGTACAGTTATAAATTCTTCATTTTTTATTCAATAAACCAGGTGTAAGGTCTTTTATTAACAACAGCATTTTGTTCAGCTGAAGGCCGGGTAGAAGACCGTTTTAATAGATAAGTATTTCGCTATATTAAGTTCAATAAAATTAGTCGATCGAAGACATTTTGGATTTGGTAACTTAAAATATGAAAGCTATTTCAATAAGGTAATTAAAAGTAATGTGATAATCACTTAAATATGTCTTCATAATTGTTTGTCAAGTGGAGCCCAAGAAAGAATGCAAAATACATCCTCATTTAACGTTTTCGACCTTTTATACATGATAATATTTCGATGCCTGTCTTTATAACTTTCGTTCAAGGTCACTCTTTCTTATAGTAGGATACACATAACTTTCTGTTGCTTGGGACCTATGGAAACTATATATGTCCATGCAACACTCATATTATCATTAATTCAGAGGTATGCCGGCCAATCATGTGCTCCTATCTCTAAAAATTAAGTGATGTTCTGCGACTTTTAAAGCATCATAATATAACGTCCATAACGTGGTTGCGATAAAACTTCAATAAAATGCAAAATTCTTGACATGTTCCATATGTGCTGCACATGTATATTTCATTGGCTTATTAAATTTAACACGAGCAAAAATTTTGAGGATTTAAAAATTGTAATTTGAAGAGCACATGGTTACAATATCGCATTGAGTAACAGCAAAAGCTTCATACACGATGCACGCGTCAAACCAATATTGAACATCATCAAATATGCTACGTAAATAAAGGGCTTTGATCACATGGGTGTTAAAAGACCATTTTCAGAGATAGTTTTCGGAAGAAATCATAAAATCATAAATGCAATATTTTGGAAGCGATAGATGTAACGATAGTATAGGTTTAAATTGAAAAGCACATGTCTGTTTAAAAATCATCAAACCTTTTTCTCCTTGTGAAATCTTTAAATGTTTGCAAAGTTCAGCATTAGTCAAAAGGGGAAGTTTTGTCAATGAAACGTCACTACAATGAACACACGAACTTGCTTGAATACACTCTGTTGACAACTCCAAAAGCAAACATTTCAGAGTGTTTCTTCAATTTTGTTTTGTTGAAATGTGATACCTACTGGGACGATGAAAACAATAATTTTATATAGTAAAGAATTTTCCATGATAAAATATTTAACCAAAGGTAAAGCTGTAAAAAAATATATAACTTCGATGTGTGTCTGTTTACGGTGGGCAAAGAAAAGAGGATGTAAATATATATGATACTCATTAAAATCACATGGGAATTATACAGTTATTATTTGCAAAAACAAGGAAAGGAAATCTCTGTGGATAACATAAACACACAGGCCTTTAAACAGAATTTTTTAAGATTAGTCTAGTCAAGTGGGATTGGGATGAAAAGTTATCATCAACAGTTAAGATTTGATGACTTGATAGATTACTCGTCTGAACGATGTAAAGCTGTATTTAAAGCAAAAGGAGGACACACTATAGTTATTGAATATAATATTATCTGTTTGTGTATTATAGACTTCATAGTTTTATAGATATACTAATAGATATATTAAGACTTCTTAGTTTTCTAAATGAGGAAGTACTCCCCCTTACATTTAGCATCGGAAGTTAAAAACAAGTTTGGTGGAGAAAGAAAGGGGGAATCGGTAAAATATGTACTTAGCGTAATAAGAGAGCAAGCGTTGATTTCGTTGGATGGATTTATCGCATTTAGGCGTACACACTACGTTGCTCTTTCAAGGTGAGTAGAGATTATGAATATAATAAAGTTGTAGACACTGCTGTTGTGTACAGCACTTAACATCTTTGCATACCATCGAAATATTAAAATTGTAAATTAAAACGTCATCGAAAATACATCTTAACAAAAATGCAGTCCTGTTAAGTTTCATTAGTCTTGATCAGCATTTTGCACAACGACGTACTCTGACTTGTGTGACATCAATCATGTTCATAGAATCCTCGTGTTTGCACTCACATTATTCAAAAAATATTTAAATGCAAAATAGTGCGGTTGAAAGCATTCAATTTTAGTTAGGCAAAATTTTCAATACCCTTAGGAAAATGTTCCGTTAAAAGTCATATTATACTGAATATACGAAACTACCAATTTTTTTGATAGACTTTATGACGAAATAAAGCCATATTCACACGACCTAATCCAATGATCTAACCTGATATCATCCTGAGCCTAATTCAGTCACCTCAATTCTTAAATAAGAATATCATACAATATAATCGCATTCATGTGATTTATAAACCTCTGCAATTTTTTGTGTTTACGTTTTCTGTCGATGGGGATTTTGTCAGTGGTCTTGGTTGCTCATTGGGGGCAACTATTTTGTATCTCTTGATTTCATGTTGTCTTTGAAAACATCTTAGAGACCTGAAAGAGTTACGATTTTAAACCTTTGTCATAAGCAAAGTGCCATAGTTTGTATGTGAGTTTTCTTTGTTTCTCAAATATTGAGTGACTACAGTGTTTGTACTTCCAAAGTTTTATGGAGAAACATTTGGATAAGATGGTAAGTAAATCGGCTGCTCAACATGTTTATCCACAAAACATATTAATATAGTATTTAGTTAGGTATTACCAATAACACGTAAAATGAAGTCTTCAAACAATCAATCATAAAAGAACTATCTGAATGCATCATAAACTGATGAATCATTAGAATGCTCCCTCTTATACTAACGCGAAATGTTCTCTTTAAGCCAGTCCTGATAGACATACCTAATCTTGAATTGTTCTGTAATTTAAGACAAAGTACAAAATAACTCTTGTTTGCAATAATAATTTAGAGCTTCCAAAACTAAGAATAACTAATTTCAATCCAAAAAATTAAGAATGATAACGATATTAGCGTTCAACTTGAAAAAACACAAAACATCACGGCGAAGAGCATTAGTATTGTAATCAACTTTATAAAACTTTGTTCTTTAAGGAAAAATGGAATTTTCTGAAAAAAACTAACACGCACAAACTAATTAGATCGATATTAGATTTTTAATGGCCACCATGTCGGCACGAGCACTCATATACTGAAAATTATTTAGGTCAGTTTTGTCTCCACTCCATTGATTTTCACTCACCACATTAACAAAAATTTATAACAGCATAAGATTGAATTGAACTAGCCTGGATTGCTTGATGTCTCCAATATTATCATTGTTCCATGAGTATAGTGATTTGTTGTCAAATGAGATATGTTTATGTACAAGAAAGCGTATTTAGTGAGCTGGCATTTTTTGAAATTTAGCCGTAGTTTACCCTGAACTATTTTCGTAGCTTCACCATATTTTTCGAAAGGTTTAGCCTTTTTGCCTTCTTTCTTTTGATGATCGAAAAGCATGGTACAGAAGCTTAGAAAACAGTCTAATATAATAGATGATATAATTTTCCTTGGATGTTATCCTGCACGCAATACGGTAATTATAAATTCTTTTGAAAAGTTTAAAAACATATAAAGAACATCCATCCCATTCTCATATTTTAAATAATCCTTCAGGGAAATGTTTTTCAATCATATTTAGCAGCAACTTATTCAAAAAGCAATTTTACAAGATTCTCACACTTAGAGGTGTTATAGTCAAATTATCCATCGACAAAGTATGTTCGAACACGCAAAATTCCAAAGCAATACTCAAATCATGCAAGCAAAACGTTCATTTTAGTAAACGGAGAAGCCTCCAGATTCAAGTGATTAATGATCAAGAAACCCATTTTTTGTCAAGAATGTAAGGAAAACGATTATCAGTCCTTCTCATTCCGCACACTCCTCATACCTGCTGCAATATTTCACAGATCTGTACATGTATCGACGTATCAATTACGTACCAATGTAGTACTTAATACCGGAAACTTAAGCAAACGTTAAGTTTTGTTGACCAGAGATTGGGGACGATTGATGTTTTTTATTTATGTCATTGTTGCTCTTTACAACCATGCAGCCCAAATTACAAGAGTTTTAAATATGGAAAATGCCAAAATCTATCACTGCTTATTTTCACAATTTCAAACATGTCTTTTTTGGCATATTTTCATGTTTGTAATCACTAAACTAAAAACTGCAAAGCTTAAAAGGTCTGCGAAAATTTTTAATCGTAACAATTTAAAAGACATTCATTTTGTTAGACTAGAAAACATTTGGTCGCGATTTTGTTTTTTTTAAACAAAACGCGGATGCTGTGTACAATGAATCCACTATTGCGTAAATAAGAACGTCATGGAGTAAAAATTGTTTGATTGCAAGTTTCCTTGCAAGTTTAATTATCTAATTAGCTAATTGTAGTTAAGTGAAAACATACATTATGAAAAATTGCTATAAACAAAGCTAGTTTAACTGGCACGACAGTTTGCTCTAAGCTTCTGTCTTATTTGCAATGAGAGTACAGTTTTTTCTTTCAAGTTTAATGTTGTTGTTTGCAGTGGCTAAGCCAGTCCGTACGTTTACTCAATTACTTCTACAAAATACAATGCAAACATTTTGGACAAAACTTTTATTTGTTTCCTTAAAAAAATAATTTCATTAGTTGTTTTTCCAAAGAAGGACAACAAAACTGCTTGCCCTGCAGAAATATTTGGATTGTAAAAAACTGCTGGCTTCGCTACTGTTGTTGGCTATTTAAAAACGATGTTTTAATCATTTTCTTACTTTCCTTTAAAACATGCACTCATGACATTGCTGATTTGCTATGCACTTTGCATTGCTACATTTTATGAATTGAAATTAGCTATAAAATGATGAAAAACTTCTACTGCTCTATCTTACACTTCCTTTTAACGTTGGTTGTATCACTGGAAGGTGATCAGATATTCTGGATAATACCGATGCTCGTTAAAAAGAACAAAAACAGTAGGAGTGGTGACGTTATCAACGGTGGAGTCATAAGCTTCATTTTCTGTTTTTCTACGCGGAACAATCATTTTCATTTTTTCCCAATCATCTTCATTGCGTCAATTACGACAAGAATTGCTTTAAGGCAATTGTATGATTTACCTATTTCCCCGTGTTTGCTGTCGATTAAATCACAATTAATTAGCAATCTGATCAATAGTATTAATGCATGCACATCGAAAGATTCTACTCTAGTGAACCTTGCATCGATCTTTTCCAATAGAACTGAAAATGGTTTATATTCGTCATACTAGCATTGATGATTGTGTTTTATGATCCTCACTTGAATCTGTGCTGAACATAATGAAAGACAAATGTATTTTAATTCACTAAGATTACAGAATTATCATAATCAAATACATTTTTATTTGGATATTCATTCTTTTGAGGTAGTGGTGTTTGTTGAAAAACAGACAAATGGCTATGTTTACATTATAATGGCAAGCAGATTTAGTCGAGTGCTTTAAACATCCACTCTTAAGGACTAATCTGCCTGCCAAACGAGCGTAAACAGCGCAAATCATCTGCAGGTTGTACGACAAAAGAAGTCCTTTACGTATTACCATGATTTCAATGACCATCGCTATAAGCTCACTGGTGCAGAAAATCTTACCAGCTACGTGCATATGTATGTTACACATATTATTACTAGGACAAAAGCTCTTTTACTTCTTAGAATTTGATAATGAATGACATTGATGACGAACGATTGAACTAAAATACAATGGCAATTGGAATATTAGCAGTTGCGTAAAGTATATATTTTTTGATTTCGACAATATCTAAATTGCTTGCTCATGGTAACGAATTTTCAAAAGATTATTTTTCAGAACTATTGGGAACTCGAGACAAAGTGAATGTAGTAAAATGCCCCTTCAAGTTGCCTTTAAAACGTTTACTGTTTGGCAAAAGAACATGGAGCATATAGAATAGTCACTTGCGTCGGAATTTTTTATGTTTATGTACTCGCGCATGTTGTGCCCTGCACTGGCTGCCATTATTCCAGGAAGATATTTAGTGCTTTTCACTTGTTTCCAACCACTAAATGACACGACATCATTTTTTATATTGAAATATTTTCGATTTCATTACGAAGAAATGACGTCACGTTATTGCAGTGTGTGAAAGAAGTGAAAAATTATCTTGCTGGAATAATGGCAACCGGAACGCAATTGTGACCCATCTGTATAGGTGTTATTACTTATTATTACTTTACTTTTATTATTGTATTTCTAGTTAGCTGCAGTCTTTCATCAAGCAAAGCAACATTCTTTGCTTTAGTAGCATCCAGCATAACATTTGTTTCCTTTTTTCGCCAATTTCTCCAAAACATCACAATCTTTTTGTCCAGAATTCCATAGATAAGAGGATTAACCACGTTCGTAGTGAAAATTCTTAACAGTAGAGCAACGTCGTAAGATACAGACGATGAATAATAATTGTTTGTTTCTACAAAGAATGCGATGGAGACAGGAATAAGTCCAATTGCGTAGAAGATGACTGTCGTGATGCAAACAAAAAATATTTTACGATTTTGACGATGTCTTTGTTTGCTGAATGAAGATATGGCTTCATTCTGATAATGGGAAATTGAGAAATTGTTTTGTTGGTTAAAAAGTACTCTTGCGATTTTAAAATAAATTACTATCATTGCTGCAGTGGCGAGAAAGGGACCTAACACAATTATATAGTGTTCAATTTTAACGATCACAAAATGGTCATCGTTTTCCACAGGGGCGGATCTAGAGTATGTCAAATCCGTCGCGCGACTGATGTTTGAAACTCAAAAATTACCTATTCATATTAGTTAAAAATTCATTAATTATTTTTACTTTATTATCGCATTTACTTCGTGATAAAAATCCAGCTTTATTTATTATTGAAAACTAATGACTAATCCAATGAATATCTCCTTGGTAACCAGATCAGTTGAATTTTAATTGACCTGGAATAACCGACTGATAAGCGGGGTGGCTTGACTGGTTCGACATATAAAGGAGTCTAGAACGCCAGAAACGCTATTTTATTGGTCAATGGCCAGATCAGTGGACAGTCTGGAATAATCTCGACCGATAATAGGGTGTTATGGTAATACGAACTTTGCCTTCAGCAAATTAAATTGATTCATTTGATTTTGTCTTACTGTTGTTGGAAAATGATGTTTCGATTGAGACAACCATGAACTAACTAGTCAGGTGTTTATAATTGACAAACGTTTCCTCAACGTTGCTTCGACATTCGGAAATAATGTCAGAATCTCAATTTCTGCAGCGTTGTATCTTAACGTTTTAGCACCGTTTTAATTCAGCGGTCTTTTGCAACATTCAAACAACGTTATTTTTAACGTTACATGTAGCTACATTGGAAAATATCAACGTTAATAGTTAACGTTATTAGCTAAAAACATTTAGCAAATGATTGTGCTACTTGAGGATGCTCAAAACCATCTAAAATGAAACTTTGATTAACTGCATGTCTACTTTGAGTTTTATCAAGTCAACGGAATGTACTGAATGTTAATGTTGAGCAGCATAATATGTAGCTAAAAAAACACCAAACCAGGCAGACAATTTATCTAGTAGAACTTCAGGTCAACCGATATTTTAAAACGAAGAAAAAGCTGCGTACACTTATACGTTAACTTCATGCGAGCACTACTTTCAATAGCCTACGTCATAGACCCATATTTGTCGTATGTGGACTTAGAAAGTGTTGACTAAAAGCTTGCTCCTGCGTACGTCATATTCGTTACCTGTCGCATAAATTATACTGCTTTATATATGCTCATATAGGAACAACCAATAAAGTCCTTATAATTTTTGGCAGAAGAAACTTGGTGACACATAATGAAGCTTAAATTAACTCATTTTTGCCTTATTTTATCTAATTAGATATTTGAAAATATGAATTATCTATGAATAAAGCAGTATGAATTTATGGGACAGCTCGAACAAATATAACGTAAATACGGGGGAAGCTATTCTTAACCTACTCGAGAGGTCTCACAGACATTTCCAAGGTTTGAATTAGCCTGTGAAAGCACAAAAAAAAATATTTACTTGTTTCTAGTGAGTTAATATTTAGAAACTAATTTGGCTTAACAATCATTCATTGCAACTTAATTTATGTTTGCATATTGACATACGAATGTTGCAAAGAAAATGACTTTTTATCATCTGTCCCTTGTCATAATCGTAGAAATAGATTGTGGAAATAGCAAACTAATTTGGTCATCAAATGATCTGTTATGCCACAGACATATCAGAAAAACTAAAACTAGAAAGAAAGAAAAGACTTGTTAATGTTCGAGTAGAAGAAAAATAAAGAAATGACGTGTGCATCATTTTGCCATTCACAAATGAATATAAGAAAATAGGATATACTGAACTCTGCAGCAGGGGCGGATCTAGAGTATGTCAAATCCGTCGCGCGACTGATGTTTGAAACTCAAAAATTACCGATTCATATTAATTAAAAATTCATTAATTATTCTTACTTTATTATCGCATTTTTCGTGATAAAATCTTTGCTTTATTTTAGAAAACTAATTAATTGAATATCTCGTTGAACCAGATTTGAATTTTAATTGTGTTGATGGGCTTGAGTTCGACAGATAAAGGTCTATGAACGCCAACGCTTGTTGGTCAATGAATTTGGACAGTCTGGAATGGTCTTTGATAATAGGGTGGCCGGATGGGAGTCCATTTGCTATCTTACAATTGGTTCATTTGAATTTTGTTTTATTGTGATTGGTTTGAATTTCGGATAGCCAACTGAACTAACATAGTCAAGCTCACTGTCTGAATTGAATGTTTGATCGTTTCATAGTAATTTTATAAGCATGATAAAACTAAACTACAATCAGATGAAATTTATGGAAATCGTTTGCAAATTCATATTTGACATGAATGCTGCTGTCCAAACTGTGAATTTTTCAAGAGGACAAAAATTATGGATAAATTGTAAATGCTTCAAAGACGATCTCGCGAGCGACATTTCAGTCATTGATGTTCAAAAGCAAGCCAACATTGTTTTGAGTTTTATCAGCAGAAATTTACATCCAAAATCGTAAGTAAAGGACAACTGAAGTGTATGCATGAATGTAATATATCAAAGTCAATTTATGCGAGTGTGTGATGCGATTTATGTTAATATGGCGTATGGTAAACAGATTGATGCTGCTAAAATTGTTGTTGACGAAGGACTTTTAGCTATGATTTCTTTAGTGCTTGGGGAATCGTGACCGTTATATGGCAGCGAAATCCTACATTCCTGCAAATATATTTCAATGGACAAAAAATCTGTAGCCATAAGGCGCCATACTATTATTTACTTTATCATAAACAAATGTTTGGGGCTTTTCAGTTTATGATCGTTGATCATTCAATTATTAGACAGTTATACTACATATTGTTTAAGATTTGTGAAAACTAACATTGATTACATGAGAAGCTGTTTACTATAACCTGTGATTTTGAGTCTTCTGATCCATGAAGCTTTTTATTTTGACAATTTGACTGGAATGGTATTAAACTGTAGTATTTCGCATACATGAAATGTTGTCCCATGTCACATATTGTCCCCTTTTCTGACTGAACACCTCATGTAGAGATGTAAAGGTGTGTTAATCTACGGCTCATACCAGATTGTTTGCCATAAATTCCAAAGGGTTATTGATGTATGAAAAGCATTTTCTATAAAGTAAAAATGTCTTCCTATGTATGCAGATAAACCTTGAAATTTGGCAAAACAGCAATATTTTTCATGATCACTAGGTAATTTTCTGATGATCATTATAATTTCTAAACTAAATTATTTCAGATTTACATTTAAACGAGCTTTGATCATATGAAAAGATATTTATCATAACCAGTAAGCATGACACATGAACCAATTTTAACATTCATGTAATTATATAATTAAAGACATGTTGGTTACATTCTGTTTGTATTTGATAATACAATGCTACTAGTGATTGCTATATAGCACACCTTGCAGAAGATAATAGTCAAGTGAAATGCCTAATAAACATTTATGGCATTAAGCTGTCCTTAACTGCAAATTTTCACTCTGATAATTTTTGCTTAATCTTTGGCAGAAAAAAATTTTGAGTTTTTTCCCAAAAAGTGAATTTGCTGGCACTGATGTGGAGATGGGTAAAGGGTTACAATAAACTTGCATGTATTGAAGTCTGAGCTTTTCTATATCTATGAACTGTCAATTGTAGCAACAAATTTCTAACTTAACTCATTACATAGAGGTTTGAATGGGGGTCTCCAGGGGGTCTATGCCTGACAACGTGGTAGAAATTTTTAAAGGCTATATCTGTTTTTGAATATAGCATTATTGTAAAATAAATTTTACGTTCCTAGACATGCTAATGAGCCATAAATTTGGCATAATGAGCCTAAATATTTGGCAAAACATTCAAGTATTGTTCACTTCATTTTTTTTTTTTTTTTTGAAAAAAACGTAACATAAATGTGTTGTATTTACGCAAAAACGATTCCCACAAAATACATTTTGTAATGCTCTAAAACGCTGAAAATGGCATTTTCAAGGCTCTGAAATTCAAAATTTCTCAGGAGAGATAGCCTCAGACCCCCCCAGGTGCGGAGCGCCTCCGACGTTTTATGACTGATGTTTGAAAAATCCTAGATCCGCCCCTGCTCTGCAGTTAATAACAGAGTTCAAGTAATATCATGCACATAATGTCAGAAACACCATGCTTTGAAAATAGATTTAAACAAAAGACGTTTATTTAAAACCATTTGTGTTTAAAGATAAAAAAATTTATACGAAAGACGAATGTGCGAAATAAAGGTTATGATGTTCGTAAAAAAACGTTAAATCTTTATGTCAATTATTTTTCAGAAATTTACGCTTTTTCTGTCACGTGAATATTGATGGAGCATGGTTAATGTGAAGCACTCGCTCACTAACTATAAATAATTTAAGGCAGTGAGCTTTTCGCCACTATTCAGTGGTCTTCTAGAGGTGAAAAGTTGAAATGGTTTAATATAAAATATTATGCATACACCGTGATGTAGTGGGCCTGAGTTTATTTGCACAGTGCAACAGCAGATCCCTTTAACAATCATAACTAAATTTATCTTTGTACAATAGGTACAAATTTGAGGAGCAAGTTCTACAAATATCACCCAACATTTCACGCAAATTCTTATCTACTATATCTCACGCAACATCAACAGCTGTGCTTAAAAAAGTGTATTTTCTGAATCTCCATATTTAGGAGCGTGCAGCTGCATATTTCTAAAAATTTGGTTTGGAACTAAAAAAACATGCAAACAGTTTAAAATGAAAATTTGGTCATAACATATTTATTAAAGCTAAAGATTATATTATTTTGCTCTACACGTTCATTCTCATTTTGCATCTCTGTAATTAAGATACCCATAAAAATTATAGAAAATCCGATCATCAACAACGTTAGGCTATAGCAAGTCTTCTCTATAAATATGAAATGAAAACAGAGACTGTTAACAATGTTTCCTGTCTTAATTGCTACAAATGTAGTGTACATATACCATCAGTTTGATTGTAAGGAAATACATGGCTTGTAAGTCTTCTAGAATGGAAATTATGAACATAACAAGACCTCCTGCTTTAGAAAACAAGTATCCAGCATATGTCATTAACAAGGCAAAATGTTTTGTCATCTGCTACAGCTCTTTTAGAAAGTTGGCGCATCAAGATCGCAAAATGTAGAACAAGAAAAAGAGCATCACAAATGGTTAAATGTAGAACAACAAAGTAGTAGTTGCTCGTCAACAATTTTTCATCGTCGTAATATCGAGATGATAATAACAGAAGTTCCAATAATGCCAAATATGGCAATAGGAATAAAAATGATAACAATGATTGCATGTAGTTCATACGCCATTTTCAGTGTTTAACTGTCTGTTGCTTAGACGAGTAATAACGACCAAGTTACTTTTTTGTGGTTTTATTGACAGAAATGCCGGTTTTATTAACAAGACGTTTTAATACTTAAGCATCTCAACAATGCCACGTGACAACTATTCTTTCAAAGTTGCTACGTGCCAATTGTCATTTCACTGATCAACTGATATTTTTCAGCAACCATGCTACACTTAACATGGTTTCGTAACGTTTTAAATCGATTAAAGATCTCAATCTTGTTTTCATTACTTCATCATTTTGGAGCATGCGCCGCACTTGCTTTAAAGGGCATCTTTTGAGGGGCCTTATGTTTCAAATTATTCCCTTCATAGACTCAGTAATGATGCTAAATTTCATGCTTTTATTAAGGGAGCAATTTTGGATCTTAGCAGCCGGAATATAAAAGCAATGTTGATATTGAAATGTTTATATCCTCTGAAAATATGTTTAAAACACTAATTGCGGATGCAGGTTTAACAGTTAATATAGCTACAATGGTTGATAATCCAGCGATTGCAATGCTTTTAAACATTCAAAAACGTTTAATGTTTGAACGTCAGTTATTTTTTGTTGATGTTCACTTGATTAGCGGCAGTCGTTGATTAACCGAAGTATTATTTATCACTTTGTACAAACTACTACTCGTAAATTTAGTAACCTTAAAAATGTTCTCCATTCCTTTCGATAGGAGCCTCCAGCAAAACATTCGCCCCTTTTTTTCGGCAGTTTCTCCAAAACGTCAGAAGTTTTTTGTCCAACAATCCATAGATAAGAGGATTGACAGCATGTGTTGCGAAAATTCTAAGCAGTCGGGTGATATCGTAAATTATTGACGATGAATAATTCTTGTTCATTCTAACGAAGAATGAGATGGCGATTGGAATATTACCAATGGCGTAGAAGATGACTGTTAAGATACAAGCAAAAGTTATTTTACGATTTCGCCGATATCTTTGTTTGCTGAACGATGAGTCAACTGAATTCCGATTGTGTGAAATTTTGAAAATGTTTTTTTGGTTATAAAGCTCTTTGACTATTTTATAATAAATTACAGCCATTGTTGCTGTAGCAAGAAAGCAATAACCAAAGAAAATTAAATATGTTTGTATTCTCCAGGTCACAGAATTATCATCTATGTCCACGCAGGAAGGAATGGACATTATGTAACCTAGTATGAACGATACAACGTAAGCCACAGCACAACTGACTTTTATTCTTCGTTTACTAAAAGGAGGCTTCAAAGGATATACAGTAGCACGGTAACGTAAAACTGAAATCATTAACATTATAAGGCTTCCTGTTTCAGCAAACATGAATGTTGTTTCAATAACAAGACAAAATGTTTTATGATGCGCAACATTTTCATTAATAAGTTGGCTCATTAAATACACAAAATGTAGAGCCAACCAAATACCATCACAAATAGCAAGATGTAAAACGAGAAAGTAGTAGTTGCTCGTCAACAAACTCCGTCGTCGTTGAAATATTGAGATAATAACAAGAGAGTTGCCAATGATACCAAATATGGCAACAGGAATAGAAAGGATAACAATAGCAGGATGCATTTCATATGTTTGTTAGAAGAATACGAACAAACGAGTGCATTTGGTGGTTTTATAGATAGAAACGCCCAACGAAGATAACCCGTATACTGATTATAGCTTACATGACAGGTGTGTATTCAATGGCAATTTTTTCATAAAGTTGCTACGAGCCGTTTAATTATCTTTTGTGTCACACCAAACGAACGCAATTTAACAAGAGTTAAATTGGTTAAATTAAACGATAAACGACTTTGGTAATTTATTGCGTAGTTTTAATTTTTTAAAGTATAAATAAAACTATAGAAAAGCAGACGGCAACATTCTCTAATCTTGTGCAAATAATGTCTTCACTTAATTTTAAACCTAGTGAAACTGTACTGCTTTCATAGTCTTCTACTCTATCAGCATGACTCCTATGAAGTATAGCATTACATATTTTTTTCTTCGCATATTTATTGTTAGCTGTGATGTGAACTTAACGAAACGTACTAAAACCAGAAGTTTAGCTGCATGTAGGTGCATCTGGTATTGACTAAAAGTATTAAATGAATAATAGATGAACCTAAATGACTATATGACAAATTACTCTTAAGTTACCATCATGCATTGCGCCTTTACACGTTTACATATTGACTCCCGGATGCTGGAGAGCAACTCACTTTTAATTATCTTTACTAGCTTTTCAGAATTGTACAAATAACTCTTAAATTTGCCAGTTAAGGATTATTACCTAAAAACGATCAGAATAACGACTAAAAAAATGGGAATGCTCGTTAAAGTTTAACTAATCAAAAATAGAAACATACGACGTGGCGTCATGTTTCTTTTTTCAATATTTGTAGATTTAGCAGTGTGGCCAGCTTACAAGTTTGTTCAATCATTGTAAATTTTTATGTGTTCACCCACTTTAAATAGAAAGAGACTTTTTAAGGAAATGAATAATGATAATGATGAAACGTTTCCATAGCATGAACAAATTTTCCGGCTAGCTACGGCACTCCGTACATTTTGCTTTCACAATTGAATATAAGGAATAAAATGAAGAGGAAAATTTAGTTCATAATCGGCAAATACAATTCAGAGCTCACGTCCGGCTGTTAAGCACCGTTTACACGACAACTGTTTTGGGCACGGTACGACTAAATTTTGGCACTCGCGCCACTGTCTTTTATCAAGTCCGCTTTGTTTATACGTTAGTTTTTCAAGCGGGCCATTTTTTTAATAGGCATGCCTGATTTATAGAAAAAGCCTGCTTAAAGTATGAGCGCCGAAAAATAAGTGTCGGCGGATCACAAAAAAAATTATCTTGGCGGATTACTTGAAACTTCAAACATGGCGGACTTACATAATGACGAAGTAAAGATAGCTTTAGCTTGGTATATGCACCTCCAAAAACTACAGGAAACCGTTCTTACGAAGTTTGAAAGCTGCTATCCTACGGGAATATCATTTCATTAGACAAAGAAGCGTTGATTTGCCTTAATCATAGCAGTACTGGCCTAGTTGCATCAACCAGGAGAAAGGTTGTTGTGGATGCACTCACGTTCACTACTTTGGTTTGATATGGTCGATGAACTCTACAACGATGAACTGTGGTACGCAAATTTTTGCTTGAAAAAAAGCACGCTTGAATTTACAGGGTTCGGCAAGAAATAGATCGTAAAATTACTCCCATGCGTAATCCAGTTTCTGCAAAACGACGCCTGGCCATAACGTTGTATTATTTATCGTGTAGCGCAGAGTATCGAACTGTTGCTAATCTTTTTTGCATCTTGCGTTCATTAGTGTGTTCGTGCAATAATAAAACACTTTCCCAAAGCAATCACTTTTCATAAGGGAGACGACCTCTTTCAAGTTTTGCAAGGTTATAAAGAGCAGTGGGGTTTTCCTATGTGTGCTGGTGCAATAGATAAACGCACAAACAAATCTTAGCACCAGCTAATACCAATATAGAGTACGTGAATCTTCGAGGTTTTCACAGTATCGTGATGCAAGTGGTCGCTCACTGTAGTTATATGATCCGGTATGTGGTTATAGGATGGCCTGATAGCGTCCATGATGCGCGAATTCTTTCTAATTCTACACTTTTCTCAAATGGAAATAAAAAAAGTCTTTTCTCTCGATATTGTGAAGAAAATTAGCGGAGTGGAAATAGCACCGTTTCTTCTAGGTTACCCAGTTTAGCCTCTCTTGTCGTGGTTGATAAATGAGGCTACTGAAAGACAGAAGAAGCTTAACCACAATCTTAGTCGTGCAAGAATGACCGTGGAAAACACATTTGGGAGATGGAAAGGACGCCATGTAAGATTTAGTAAAAGGCTAAACAAGGAAAAAGCTTCTTCAGTCGATATTATCCATTTATCATGCATTTTACATAACATATGTTATGAAGAATGAATTCATACCCGACTGGGAGGCGGTAGAAATTTATGATGATGCTTTTGTTGTGGTGCCAATTGAGGAAATCAAAACAAAAGATGCTCAGATATTGGTGCTGCTTTATCAAACTATTCTTCTTAAACAGTTCTTCAATATTCTTTTGAAATTTAACGTTACATGAATTCCACAATTCCACAAAATGTTGTTGACAAAATCATTTGAATGAGGCTAATGTTGAAATAAAGACCAAAAATTAAATTTGAAAGACACTTGCAAGTTGTAAAGACCCTGCATTTTGTCATCGTGCCGTTAAACGACCGACATAACTTGTTAAAAATCAGTTACTGAAGTATCTAAAACATGTCCACCTGTTCAGTGAAAGACAGGTAAAAAAAAAAGAATATAATGTAGAAATATCAACAGTTTAAATGATAACAAAGTAGTACAATTGCATAAACGTTTTTTCCGTGTTTGAATCACTTTGAACGCTGTAGTCACGTGGATAAAGTTGTGAACCAAATTGATCAACCCTGTACCCATTATGATAATTATGTTGTTGGTAACCATTTATCGGAGCAGAAGGCTGTTGACCCAGTGATGATAACATCATACGCATCATATTTAGCTTATGTTCTCGTTCCTCTCTTCTTCTCATTTTCAAGCTGAATTTGCTTTAGTCGAAATTCATTTCCTCTATCAATGCGATCCTGTTCAAACTTCTGATACCTAAAGACAATTTACAATGTCGGTAACAAAAATTTCGTAAAATTTAAATAGGCGAGAATATTTTATATGCGATCATCGTTTTGTAATTTTTCGTTTTTTTCCCTACCATATCAAATTTATCAAGACCATTTTCTAACAATTTTGCAGGTGTCAACTCAAGTCACAGAAAGGTGCCAACATGTCAACACATATATTCATGCACGTTCGAAATATACAGTACCTCATTCCTTGCATTAATCGTTAAATACATACCGGGATACTGTAATACAAAACTGCAATATAGTCTGAAACATGAAAAATAATTTTATTTTAAAAAAGATGACTTCATATATACCAGGGTTAAAACTGCTATCCTCTAACCTTCCCCGTTTCCCATCATCAAATTCATGCACATCTTGTTCATCACCTTCTGCCATAGTGTCGATGATTTTTAACGGATTGAGGTTATGTTGCACAGTTAGAAAAGCATCAATCTCGTTAAAAAACTTCCACTATTTTAAGACACCTGTTCCTGTTAGCCGTGACCTATGTTTTTCTTTTATATTTCTCTGGCGTAATTTGTTTATTTTATTTATCAATTCCTTTAAGTTAAACCCCTTATATCAATTTTCTTTCAACTGAGACTGCTAAACAACACAGAATAATATTTTTCTTTATATTAATGGCATATAAATAATACTTTGTGCAAAGTTTAGTCCAAGTGAAAACAGTGGATAGGCAATTTGAACTTCTGCAAGATTGAAAATTCATTCGTTGATGGCATTTTTTGGCATATATAAATTTGCACACTGGAGTGACCCTTCTGTATATTCATTATTCTGTGATTTGCCCTTTAGTTACTTTTTATTAATGTATGCCTAGTTAGCAGCTGTCTTTCATCAAGCAAAGCAAACATTCTTTGCTTTAGTAGCATCCAGCATAACATTTGTCTCATTTTCTCGCCAATTTCTCCAAAATATCACAATCTTTTTGTCCAACAATCCATAGATAAGAGGATTAACCACGTGCGTAATAAAAATTATAAACAGTAGAGCAACGTCGTAAAATACAGACGATGAATAATAATTGTTTGTTTCTACAAAGAATGCGATGGAGACAGGAATGTGTCCAAATGCGTACAAGATGACTGTCGTGATGCAAACAAAACATAATTTACGATTTCGACGATGTCTTTGTTTGATGAATGAAGATTTGACTTCATTCTGATAATGTGAAATTGAGAAATTTTTTGTTGGTTAAAAAGTACTCTTGAGATTTTAAAATAAATTACTATCATTGCTGCAGTGGCGAGAAAGGAGCCTAACACAATTATATAGTGTTGAATTTTAACGACCACAAAATGGTCATCGTTTTCCACACCATTTGGAACAAACAATACATAGCCCAATATGAACGATGTAATATAAACTGTAGCACAAATGATTTTCAATTTTCTTTTAATGACTGGAGGCTTAAAAGGATATGCTGTTGCACGATAACGTAGAATAGTAATAGTCAACATCATAAAAGATCCAGCAACGGCGAAAAAGTATCCTGTTTTAGCAAAAAGACAAAATGTTTCATCATAAGCAACGTCTCTCTTAAAAAGCGTCTTCGTAAGGTTCACAAAATATACAACCAGCCAAAGGTTATCACAAATTGCAAGATGTAGAACAGCAAAGTAGTAGTTGCTTGTCAACAAACTACGTCGTCGTAATATAGATGTGATAACAAGAGAGTTGCCTATAATACCAAATATGGCAATTGGAAAAGTATGTTTAACAATCGTAGGATGTATTTCATACGCCATGTTGAACGTTTCACTGTCGGTCGCTGACTATAGTACGAATTAGTGAAATAGTTTTTGGTTGTTGGATGAAGAGAGGCAACCATACAACAAAAACGTTAATTATGATGTGAACGAGAAAGCTACTGGTGGGCTATTAATAGTTTAACAACATCAGATATTGTTATGCTAATACGTACCGTTATACGAACTTTGCCTACAACAAATTAAAGTTATTAAACGAAGATTTTCCTAAGGTTGTAGGAAAATGATGTTTGACTTTGAGACAACCGTTGCACAACGCTCTTCTAGGTGTTCATAATTGACAAACGTTTTTTCAACGCTGTTTCAACATTCGGAAATAACGTCAAAATCTCAATTTCTGCAGCGTTGTATCTTAACGTTTTAGCACCGTTTTAATTCAGCGGTCTTTTGCAACATTCAAACAACGTTATTTTTAACATTACATTTAGCTACATTGGAAAATATCAACGTCAATAGTTAACGTCATTAGCTAAAAACATTTAGCAAAATGATTGTGCTACTTGAGGATGTTCAAAACGATCTAAAATGAAACTTTGATTAATTGCATGTCTACTTTGAGTTTTATCAAGTCAACGGAATATATGGAATGTTAATGTTGAGCAGCATAATATGTAGCTAAAAAACACCAAACCAGGCAGACAATTTATCCAAATTTTGTCTGGTCTTAAAAGATAAAATACCTAGTAGAACTTCAGGTCAACCGATTTTTTAAAACGAATAAAAAGCTACGTACTCTTATACGTTAACTTCATGCTAGCACCAGTTACAATAGCCTACGTCATAGACCCATAGTTGTCGTATGTGGAGCTATAAAGTGTAGACTAATAGCTTGCTCCTGCGTACGTCATATCCGTTACCTGTCGCATAAATTATACTGCTTTATATATGCTCATATAGGAACTACCAATAAAGTCCTTATAATTTTTGGCAGAAGAAACCTGGCAACACATAATGAAGCTTAAATTAACTCATTTTTGCCTTATTTTTTCTAATTAGATATTTGAAAATATGAATTATCTATGAATAAAGCATTTCAAATTTATGGGACAGCTTGAACAAATATGACGTATATACGGGAGAGGCTATTCTTAACCTACTCGAGAGCTCTCACAGACATTTCCAAGGTTTGAATTAGCCTGTGAAAGCACAAAAAACTTATTTACTTGTTTCTAGTGAGTTAATATCTAGAAACTAATTTGGCTTAACAATCATTCATTGCAACTTAAATTATGTTTGCATATTGACATACGAATGTTGCAAAGAAAAGGATTTTTTATCATCTGTCCTTTGTCATAATCGTAGAAATAGATTGTGGAAATAGCAAACTAATTTGGTCATCAAATGATCTGTTATGCCACAGACATATCAGGAAAACTAAAACTAGAAAGAAAGAAAAGACTTGTTAATGTTCGAGTAGAAGAAAAATAAAGAAATGACGTGTGCATCATTTTGCCTTCACAAATAAATATAAGAAAATAAGACATACTGAACTCTGCAGTTAATAACAGAGTTCTAGTAATATCATGCACTTTATGTCATAAACATCATGCTTTAAAAATAGATTTAAACGAAAGACGTTTATTTAAAACCATTTGTATATAAAGATAAATAATTTATACGAAAGACGAATGTGCGAAATAAAGGTTATGATGTTCGTAAAAAAACGTTAAATCTTCATGTCAATTTTTTTTCACAAATTTAGGCTTTTTCTGTCACGTGAATATTAATGGAGCATGGTTAATGTAAAGCACTCGCTCACTAACTATAAATAATTCAAGGGGGTGAGCTTTTCGCCACTAGTCAGTGGTCTTCTAGATGTGAAAAGTTGAAATGGTTTAATATAAAATATTATGCATACACCGTAATTCGGTGGGCCTGAGTCTATTTGCTCAGTGCAATAGCAGATGCCTTTAACAATCATTACTAAATTTATCTTTGTACAATACGTACAAATTTGTAGAGAAAGTTCTACAAATATCACCCAATATTTCACGCATATTCTTATCTACTATATCTCACGCAACATCAACAGCTGTGCTTAAAAAAGTGTATTTTCTGAATCTCCATATTTAGGAGCGTGCAGCTGCATATTGCTAAAAATTTGGTTTGGAACTAAAAAAACATGCAGAGAGTTTAAACTGAAAATTTGGTCATAACATATTTATTAAAGCTAAAGATTATTTTATTTTGCTCTACACGTTCATTCTTATTTTGCATCTCTGTAATTAAGATACCCATAAAAATTATAGAAAATCCGATCATCAACAACGTTAGGATATAGCAAGTTTTCTCTATAAATATGAAATGAAAACAGAGACTGGTAAAAACGTTTCCAGTCTTATTTGCTAGAACTGTAGTGTAAATATACCATCAGTTTCATTGTAAGGAAATACATGGCTTGTAAGTCTTCTAGAATGGAAATTATGAACATAACAAGACCTCTTGCTTTAGCAAACAAGTATCCAGCATATGTCATTAACAAGGCAAAATGTTTTGTCATCTGCTACAGCTCTTTTAGAAAGTTGGCGCATCAAGATCACAAAATGTAGAACAAGAAAAAGAGCATCGCAAATGGTTAAATATAGAACAACAGAGTGGTAGTTGCTCGTCATTACTTTTTCATCGTCGTAATATCGAGATGATAACAACAGAAGTGCCAATAATGCCAAATATGGCAATAGGAATGAAAATGATAACAATGATTGCATGTAGTTCATACGCCATTTTCAGTGTTTAACTGTCTGTTGCTTAGACGAGTAATAACGACCAAGTTACTTTTATGTGGTTTTATTGACAGAAATGCTGGTTTTATTAACAAGACGTTTTAATACTTAAGCATGTCAATCATACCACGTGACCACTAATCTTTCAGAGTTGCTACGTGCCAATTGTAATTTCACTGATCCATTCATATTTTTCAGCAACCATATTTTACTTAACATGGTTTCTTAACGTTTTAAATCGATTAAAGATCTTAATCTTGTTTTCATTACTTCATCATTTTGGAGCATGCGCCGCACTTGCTTTAAAGGACATCTTTTGAGGGGCCTTATATTTCAAATTATTCCCTTCATAAACTCAGTAATGATGCTAAATTTCATGCTTTTATCAAGGGAGCAATTTTGGATCTTAGCAGCCGGAATATAAAAGCATTGTTGATATTGAAATGTTTATATCCTCTGAAAATATGTTTAAAACACTAATTGCGGATGCACGTTTAACAGTTAATATAGCTACAATGGTTGATAATCCAGCGATTGCAATGCTTTTAAACATTCAAAAACGTTTAATGTTTGAACGTCAGTAATTTTTTGTTGATGTTCACTTGATTAGCGGCAGTCGTTGATTAACAGAAGTATTATTTATCACTTTGTACAAATTACTACTCGTAAATTTAGTAACCTTAAAAATGTTCTCCATTCCTTTCGATGGGAGCCTCCAGCATAACATTCGCCCTTTTTTTTTGTCAGTTCCCCCAAAACGTCAGAGGTTTTTTGTCCAACAATCCATAGATAAGAGGATTGACAGCATGTGTTGCAAAAATTCTAAGCAGTCGGGTGATGTCGAAAGTTATTGACGACGAATAATTCTTGTTCATTCTAACGAAGAATGAGATGGCGATTGGAATATTTCCAACTACGTAGAAGATGACTGTTAAGATACAAGCAAAAGTTATTTTACGATTTCGCCGATATCTTTGTTTGCTGAACGATGAGTCAACTGAATTCCGATTGTGTGAAGTTTGGAAAATGTTTTTTTGGTTATAAAGCTCTTTGACTATTTATAATAAATTATAAGAAAGCAATAACCAAAGATATTATGTTTGTATTTTCCAGGTCACAGAATTGTCATTTATGTCCACACAGGAAGGAATGGACATTATGTAACCTAGTATGAACGATACAACGTAAGCCACAGCACAACTTTTTATTCTTCGTTTACTGATAGGAGATTTCAAAGGATATAGAGTAGCACGGTAACGTAAAACTGAAATCATTAACATCATAAGGCTTCCTGTTTCAGCAAACATGAATGTTGTTTCAATAACAAGACAAAATGTTTTATGATGCGCAACATTTTTTAATAAGTTGGCTCATTAAATACACAAAATGTAGAGCCAACCAAATACCATCACAAATAGCAAGATGTAAAACGAGAAAGTAGTAGTTGCTCGTCAACAAACTCCGTCGTCTTTGAAATATTGAGATGATAACAAGAGAGTTGCCAATGATACCAAATATGGCAACAGGAATAGAAAGGATAACAATAGCTGGATGCATTTCATATGTTTGTTAGAAGAATACGAACAAACGAGTGCATTTGGTAGTTTTATAGATAGAAACGCCCAACGAAGATACCCCGTATACTGATTAGGGCTTACATGACAGGTGTGTATTCAATGGCAATTTTTTCATAAAGTTGCTACGTGTCGTTTAATTACGTTTTGTGTCACAGCAAACGAAAGCAATTTAACAAGAGTTAAATTGGTTAAATTAAATGATAAACGACTTTTGTAATTCATTGCGTAGTTTTAATTTTTTAAAGTATAAATAAAACTATAGAAAAACATACGGCCACATTCTCTAATCTTGTGCAAATAATGACTTCACTTAATTTTAAACCAGTGAAACTGTACTGCTTTCATAGTCTTCGTGCTCTATCAGCATGACTCCTATGAATTATAGCATTACATATTTTTTTTCTTCGCATATTTATTGTTAGCTGTGATGTGAACTTAACGAAATGTACTAAAACCAGAAGTTTAGCTGCACGTAGGTGCATCTGGTATTGACTAAAAGTATTAAATGAATAATAGATAAACCTAAATGACTATAAGACGAATTACTCTTAAGTTACCATCATGCACTGCGACTTTACACGTTTACATTTTGAATCCCGGATGCTGGAGAGCAACTCACTTTTAATTATCTTTACTAGCTTTTCAGAATTGTACAACTAACTCTTAAATTTGCCAGTTTATGATTATTACCTGAAAACAATCAGAGTAAAGACTAAAAAAATGGGAATGCTCGTTAAAGTTTAAATAATCAAAAATAGAAACATACGACGTGGCGTCATGTTTCTTTTTTCAATATTTGTAGATGTAGCAGTGTGGCCAGCTTACAAGTTCGTTCAATCATTGTAAATTTTTATGTGTTCACTCACTTTAAATAGAAAGAGACTTTTTAAGGAAATGAATAATGATAATGATGAAAAGTTTCCATAGCATGAACAAATTTTCCGGCTAGCTACGGCACTCCGTACATTTTGCTTTCACAATTGTATATAAGGAATAAAATGAAGAGGAAAATTAAGTTCATAATCGGCAAATACAATTCAGAGCTCACGTCCGACTGTTGAGCACCGTTTACACGACAACTGTTTTGGGCACGGTACGACTAAATTTTGGCACGCGGGCCACTGTCTTTTATCAAGTCCGCTTTGTTTATACGTTAGTTTTTTAAGCGGGCCATTTTTTTAATAGGCACACCTGATTTATAGAAACAGCCTGCTTAAAGTATGAGCGCCAAAAAGTAAGTGTCGGCGGATCACAAAAAAAATTAACTTGGCGGATTATTTGAAACTTCAAACATGGCGGACTTACGAAGTAAAGATAGCTTTAGCTTGGTATATGCACTTCCAAAAACGACAGAAAACCGTTCATACGAAGTTTAGAAGCTGCTATCCTTCGGTAATATCATTTTGTTAGAGAAAGAAGCGTTGATTTGCCTTAATCATAGCAGTACTGGCCTATTTGCATCAACCACGAGAAAGGTTGTTGTGGATGCATTCACGTTCACTACTTTGGTTTGATATGGTCGATGAACTCTACAACGATGAACTGTGGTACGCAAATTTTTGCGTGAAAAAAAGCACGCTTGAATTTACAGGGTTCGGCAAGAAATAGATCGTAAAATGACTCCCATGCGTAATCCAGTTTCTGCAAAACGACGCCTGACCATAACGTTATATTATTTATCGTGTAGCGCAGAGTATCGAGCTGTTGCTAATCTTTTTTGCGTGTCGCGTTCATTAGTGTGTTCGTGCAATAATAAAACACTTTCCCAAAGCAATCATTTTTCATAAGGGAGACGACCTCTTTCAAGTTTTGCAAGGTTATAAGGAGCAGTGGGGTTTTCCTATGTGTGCTGGTGCAATAGATAAACGCACAAACAAATCTTAGCACCAGCTAATACCAATATAGAGTACGTGAATCTTCGAGGTTTTCACAGTATCGTGATGCAAGTGGTCGCTCACTGTAGTTATATGATCCGGTATGTGGTTATAGGATGGCCTGATAGCGTCCATGATGCGCGAATTCTTTCTAATTCTACACTTTTCTCAAATGGAAATAAAAAAAGTCTTTTCTCTCGATATTGTGAAGAAAATTAGCGGAGTGGAAATAGCACCGTTTCTTCTAGGTTACCCAGTTTAGCCTCTCTTGTCGTGGTTGATAAATGAGGCTACTGAAAGACAGAAGAAGCTTAACCACAATCTTAGTCGTGCAAGAATGACCGTGGAAAACACATTTGGGAGATGGAAAGGACGCCATGTAAGATTTAGTAAAAGGCTAGATATGGAAGTAGCTTCTTCAGTCGATATTATCCATTTATCATGCATTTTACATAACATATGTTATGAAGAATGAATTCATGCCCGACTGGGAGGCGGTAGAAATTTATGATGATGCTTTTGTTGTGGTGCCAATTGAGGAAATCAAAACAGAAGATGCTCAGATATTGGTGCTGCTTTATCAAACTATTTTTCTTAAACAGTTCTTCAATATTCTTTTGAAATTTAACGTTACATGAATTCCACAATTCCACAAAATGTTGTTGACAAAATCATTTGAATGAGGCTAATGTTGAAATAAAGACCAAAAATTAAATTTGAAAGACACTTGTAAGTTGTAAAGACCCTGCATTTTGTCATCGTGCCGTTAAACGACCGACATAACTTGTTAAAAGCAGTTACTGAAGTATCTAAAACATGTCCACCTTTTCAGTGAAAGACAGGTAAAAAAACGAACATAATGTAGAAATATCAACAGTTTAAATGATAACAAAGTATTACAATTGCATAAATGTTTTTTCCGTGTTTGAATCACTTTGAACGCTGCTGTCACGTGGATATAGCTGTTAACCAAATTGATCAACCCTGTACTCAATATGATAATTATGTTGTTGGTAACCATTTATCGGAGCAGAAGGCTGTTGACCTAGTGATGATATTTAGCTCAAGTAACCGTTCCTCTAGTCTTCTCTCATTTTTAAGCTGAATTTGCTTTAATCGAAATTCATTTTCTCTATCAATGCGATCCTGTTCAAAACTTCTGATACCTAAAGACAATTTACAATGTCAATAACAAAAATTTCGTAAAACTTAAATACGCGAGATTATTTTTTCCCTGCCATATCGAATTTATCAAGACCATTTTCTAACAATTTTTCTGTTGTCAACTCAAGTCACAGAAAGCTGCCAACATGTCAACACATATATTCATGCACGTTCGAAATATACAGTACCTCATTCCTTGCATTAATCGTTAAATACATACCGGGGTACTGTAATACATTACTGCAATACATACTGTAACATTAAAAATATTTTTAATTTAAAAAAGATGACTTCATATATACCAGGGTCGAAACTGCTATCCTCTAACCTTCCCTGTTTCCCATCATCAAATTCATGCACATCTTGTTCATCACCTTCTGTCATAGTGTTGATGATTTTTAACGGATTGACGTTATGTCACACAGTTAGAAAAGCATCAATATCGTTAAAAAACTTCCACTTTTTTAAGACACCTGTTCCTGTTTGCCGTGACTTATCTTTTTCTTTTCTATATCTCTGGCGTAATTTGTTTATTTTATTTATCAATTCCTTTAATTTAAACCCCTTATATCAATTTTCTTTCAACTGAGACTGCAAAACAACACAGAATAATATTTTTCTTTATATTAATGGCATATAAATAATACTTTGTGCAAAGTTTAGTTCAAGTGAAAACAGTGGATAGGCAAATTGAACTTCTGCAAGATTGAAAATTCATTCGTTTACTGCATACTTTGGCATATATAAATTTAATGATAAAGCTGAATGAATTGAATCACGATATCCAATTAGTAAGCTGAATGCTTGTATATCCAGTTTCAAAACGTCCGGCAGAAAATGCTATGTTAATATTTCATTAAGACTGCAGCATAGTTTGTGCATTTATGTATTTGTTTACATATTCACACACTTTATACATTAATATTTATTAAAAACAATATAAATGAATAGTTAGAAAATGGAAATCAAATCTTAAACTTTAATGACTCACCAGCAATATTTTATACACGTTAGACGTTGCCTGCGCACTTTTGCATGCATCCAATGATACTTAAATAGTTTCCTCTGCCTACAATGATATTAAACAATGTGTTGTTTCGTCTGACAACTGCTTTCCTCTTGTTTTAGCTGCCATCTTTCTTTATAAAGCGCGTGCGTAAAAAATTTTGGGTCCGCGTGCCGTGTTTTTGGCGTGCCGAGACTACCTCTGGAGAAGGTCTCGGCACGCCAAAATGTTTTGGCACGCGAGCCGTCTACGTAGCCGTTTACACGTCAAAATTTAAGAGTGCCGTGCCACTAATTGTGGCCCGCGTGCCTAAATTAAGTCGTGCCGAGCCCTAAACAGTTGTCGTGTAAACGGGGCTTTAATTTACCACTAATATATTTTAAAACATGTTTGCTATGGACAAAACTATCGTATATGAGCCGTTGATTAAAGTCATCAATCAACATTTCAGTAATTAACAGCTTTATTATAGATCTTGTGGTAAGTTGCACGGTGCTTCGATCTAAGGAAATATTGCTGAGTGTATAGGATATCATTATAAAACGATGTGAGAGCCACGTGATGAAGGAATGTCGACTTATACACTTCGTGTATAGTTAAAGAGCAAAAGATGAACCCATATAATTTAGCCAAGAAAAAGGATTTGAAGGTATTTGATAGATTATTCGTTTACTTTCTTCATAAGAATGCTTTTTTCATACTACCTATGAATATGAAAGTTTATTTATGTTTCAAATATTACAATAAATTAAAGAATAAGTTGAGCTTCTTGTCTGTATAGAATGGCTGGCACATCAGCCTTGAGATTGGGAACAGACTGTAGTTATTGATTTTGTTAAAGTTTTTTTATGGTTGATGAAAAAGTTTTGTAAAACTCTCAAAAATGCACTGTATGTTAAATACAAGACTCCACAAGACAATGGTTACTTTCCGATGTTTGGGTGACCACATTAATGGTAGCAGTAAAGTTTACTGGAAGTAGGTTTGAGTTGAAAGGTCTCACAAGAAGAATCTAATGGTCATTTTGGAGACCTGTAATAATACATGATGGCAATATTTGAGAAAAATGAAAATATCCATGATTTAAAAGCTGATTGGTTACAATTTGGGTGATCGAATCAAAACATATAAGAGTTAATAAAAAGATTAAGGCTTAATGATTGTTGAAACTGTTCGACAATTATGTTTGTAATGGCTGGTTTAAGTATCAAGAAAAGATAATTATTAAGCCCCTAATTACCGAGCTCGAGGTCTTTACGGAGAAATATCGGATCGAGATATTTTTGTACAGACCGAGCCTGTACAAAAGGTTTCTACAAAAAGACAAAGGTCCGATATTTCTCAATAAAGACCGAGAAATGGAGGTTATTAAAAGGTTTATTATATAGCATTATTCGACCTAAAACCAAGATTGCTTTCATTCTCGTCTTTGCTGTTTTTTACGTGTTGGCTTTTACTTCTCTAGTTTTCGCCCATAAAAAACAAATCGTTTCAAATTGAATCGTCTGGATAGTTTAACTGTTTTCCAAGTGTTTTTTCTTCAAATCACATTCGTAAATGGTTTTTTGTTTCGTTTATTTTGCGTTTTGCTGTTTGCATTACGAAGTTTGTTTACATTTGACAGTAAAATTACGCGTTTTGGACCGTGGTCGATTACGGGAAAATAATAAACCGTCAAAAATGTGTCTGAACCACGGTACATGGTTCGGGAAGATTAAAAAAGAATATTTTAGTATAGTAACAGAGTGGTGATGAATTTTTAAAACAGGTATGAATGTATTTTGGCAAGAGAAGATTGATTGAAAAAGATGAAATTTTTATATGTAATGATTTCAACATTTAAACAACGTGTTCTATCTAATTTTGGCAATCTCTACATTGCACTAGTTGGTCGAATCGTCCTCAACTCGTGCCGATTACGTTTCTTCTCGAAAAATTATTGACTTATTATCAATGCACTTTAAGAAGCACGATATTTCTTTAAAAAATAATGATGAATTACAATCTAAATTGAAAAATAATACGTTTTTTATTGCCAACAAGCCAAAGCTAACGTCGGTTGCCATGAAAACATACATCTGTTTAGACAGATTAATGATTTCTGCCAAATTCATTGCAAACCTTTTGAATCCACTCACCCTAAATAAATTTTCATTACAAGACTCTTTCGATGCTACTGATGCTATTAAATCTATACCTAAAGATCTATTTTCCCAAGGTTATAAGTTTGTCTTATTTGATGTTGAATCCCTTTTCACCAACGTGCCTTTGCGTAAAACCATCAACATTGTACTGGATCGCATTTACAAACAAAATATTATTAATACCACACTCCGAAAATCAACACTCAAAAAACTTATTATTGATTCATGCACCAAAACTATATTTTCTTGCAACGGTATTTTTTATGAACAACTTGACGGGGTTTCCATGGGGTCTTCTCTCGGTCCCGTCTTAGCTAATATAATTCTCACTGAGATTGAAAACATTATTGTCACTGATTTGATCAACTCAGGTGTCCTTAAGTTTTACCGACATTATGTTGATGATACTCTTGTTTTTATGCGACATTTTGACATTCCGCATGTTCTTGCCAAATTTAATAGTTTTGATAAAAATCTTAAATTTACTTTTGATGATTTTTCTGACTCACATGTCGCCTTTCTAGACCTCAAAATAACCAACAATGACATTGATATATTCCGTAAAACAACTCATACTGGCCAATATACACCTTTTTCAAGTTTCGAGCCTTTCAACCGCAAAACTACTTGGATCAATTCCTATTTTTCGCGCATTTAAGATTTGTTCTAACCAAACATTATTCAAAAAACAAATTCAAACACTCCAGTCTTTTATGTCATGGAATGGTTTCCCTCCTACAGTTCGGAAATTCTTGATTCATAAACTCAAAACCAAAATCATAGCTGAAAATAACCCCTCTAAACAAAATACTGAGAATGACCTTCGTAAAATATTCATTAGAATACCATATCTAGGCAAACAGGGTGAACGTTTGGTTTTCAATCTTCTTCGTAAAATTTGCCGTAGCTTAAAATTTCCATTAACCTATAGTTATATATGAAATAAAAAGACATCAATTTTCTGTCCCAAAAGGATAAAATTCCTTCTGTAAAGCCAATGTTATATATGAATTTAAATGTCCAGGCTGTGGTCATACATACATTGGCAAAACTGAACGAAACCTAAACACAAGACTAACCCAATATGCTACTAATTACAATAATTCTAGTGCCATCTCACAACATTTACTCATTTGTCCAGACGCCATCTACATCTCACACCTTTTCTCACTTCCTGACGCTGATTCCGACCCCGATCTCACGCGTGCCACTTAATCCTTGTAATTTGTTTCCTAGTAACACCAAAATATTATATCACTGTAAAAATAATAATCCTAATCAACTTCTCATCTTAGAAGCACTTTTGAGAAAACGCAATATGCCACAACTTAATAGTGGTCTTAAAGCTTGTAAGACTATCTCTATTTTAATGTTAGTATAATGTTTAGTCCTATAGTTCTCTAATTACAGAACTGTCATTTCCGCTTGTAAATATATAAACGTTTCGCAGCCTGCATTGTAAACCATAAGACTGATGATGTCTTTGGAATAAAGATGAAATATTACACATTATTTTGTTTCAAACTCTTGTAATATCTTGAATATCAAGAAAACGAGATGTCCCTCTTCGAACTTTGTTTTATTTTGTATTATTTGAAATCGTCTGCTTGTCCTGGTTATTAAGAGCATTAGTATTGTAATCAACTTTATAAAACTTTGTTCTTTAAGGAAAAATGAAATTTTCTGAAAAAATTAACACGCACAAACTAATTAGATCGATATTCGATTTTTAATGGCCACCATGTCGGCACGAGCACTCATATACTGAAAATTATTTAGTTCAGTTTTGTCTCCACTCCACTGATTTTCACGCACCACATTAACAAAATTTATAACAGCATAACCTAAGATTGAATTGAACTAACCTGGATTGCTTGATGTCTCCAATATTATCATTGTTCCGTGAGTATAGTGACTTGTTATCAAATCAGATATGTTTATGTACAAGAAAGCGTACTTAGTGAGCTGGCATTTTTTGAAATTTTAGTCGTAGTTTACCCTGAACTATTTTCGTAGCTTCACCATATTTTTCGAGAGGTTTAGCCTTTTTGTCTTCTTTGCCTTTGATGATCAAAAAGCATGGTACAGAAGCTTAGAAAACAGTCTAATATAATAAATGATTGAATTTTTTTTGGATGTTATCCTGCACGCAATACGGTAATTATAAATTCTTTTGAAAAGTTTAAAAACATATAAAGAACATCCATCCCATTCTCATATTTTAAATAATCCTTCAGGGAAATGTTTTTCAATCATATTTAGCAGCAACTTATTCAAAAAGCAATTTTACAAGATTCTCACACTTAGAGGTGTTATAGTCAAATTATCCATCGACAAAGTATGTTCGAACACGCAAAATTCCAAAGCAATACTCAAATCATGCAAGCAAAACGTTCATTTTAGTAAACGGAGAAGCCTCCAGATTCAAGTGATTAATGATCAAGAAACCCATTTTTTGTCAAGAATGTAAGGAAAACGATTATCAGTCCTTCTCATTCCGCACACTCCTCATACCTGCTGCAATATTTCACAGATCTGTACATGTATCGACGTATCAATTACGTACCAATGTAGTACTTAATACCGGAAACTTAAGCAAACGTTAAGTTTTGTTGACCAGAGATTTGGGACGATTGATGTCATGTGTTGATGTCATTGTTGTTCTTTACAACCATGCAGCCCAAATTACAAGAGTTTTAAATATGGAAAATGCCAAAATCTATCACTGCTTATTTTAACAATTTCAAACCTGCATGACACTCAAACATGTCTTTTTTGTCATATTTTCATGTTTGCAATCACCAAACTAAAAACTGCAAAGCTAAAAAGGTCTGCGAAAATTCTTAATCGTAACAATTTAAAAGACCTTCATTTTGTTAGACTAGTAAACATTTGATCGGGATTTTGTTTCTTTTAAAGCAAAACGCGGATGCTGTGTACAGTGAGTCCACTATTGCGTAAATAAGAACGTCATGGAGTAAAAGTTGTTCGATTGCACGTTTTCTTGCAAGCTTAATTATCTAATTAGCTAATTGTAGTAAAGTGAAAACATACATTATAAAAAAGTGCTTTAAATAAGGCTAGTTTGACTGGCAAGACAGTTTGCTCTTAGCTTCTGTCTATTTTGCAATGAGAGTACAGTTTTTTCTTTTAAGTTTAATGTTGTTGTTTGCAGTGGCTAAGCCAGTCGGAACGATAACTCGATCACTTCTACAAAATACAATGCAAAATTTTGGACAAAACTTCTTTCAGTTTCCTTAAAAAATTTCATTAGTTGTTTTCCAAAGAAAGACAACAAAACTGGTTGCACTGCAGAAATATTTAGATTCTAAAACTGCTGGCTTCGCCAATGATGTTGGCTATTTAAAAACAATGTTCTTAATTATTTTCTTACTTTCCTTTAAAACATGCACTCATGACATTGCTGATTTGCTATGCACTTTGCATTGCTACATTTTATGAATTAAAATTAGCTATAAAATGATGAAAAACTTCTACTGCTCCATCTTACACTTCCTTTTAACGTTGGTTGTATCACTGGAAGGTGATCAGATATTCTGGATAATACCGATGCTCGTTAAAAAGAACAAAAACAGTAGGAGTGGTGACGTTATCCACGGTGGAGTCATAAGCTTCATTTTCTGTTTTTTTGCGGGGAACAATCATATCTGATGTACCAAGAGTGTATTCCTCTACTGCAGCTCTCACGCAATACAGATATTGCATTTCAGATGCATTTGCTGAATTATAACTAAATGACTGCGAAGCATCCCTTGCAAAGTATACACCTTTCCCTAACGTAGTTCCTAAATATGTGGAAACGAAATTAGATGCTGAATAATATTTCAGCTTATATAAATACTTTCACTAGCGATTGTGCATCGTTATATTTTGGAAATGTCGTAAGTTTTCCTTCATAAGTATCATTAAAAGATTTACCAACCATTTGTATTTCCAACATTGCTCCTTTTCAGTCCTTCTTTGTTAATTTTTTCGATTTTCTCAGCATCTGTATCATGAAACAAATGCATTTCATTGCTTCCATTCTTCTTATCTAAACTTTTCTTCTGAACCACATACTTTTCGAAGAGAGAGGGATTTTGAACACGTTGGATTTCTATGATTTTCTGCTGCTTTGAAGTCTGTCGAAATTTATTCAAAATTTTATCATATTCATTTTTTGCTTTGGGTCATTTCGACAATTTAACCATATGAACATCAACTTCTTTGTTATCTGCATCAAGTGGCTGTGGATCCCAATAGTCAGGCACAGGTATATTTTCTGTGCAAAAGGAAATAAACATAAAATCATGAGTAATTTTTAAATATTTATTACACTCTTCATGGCAGCTTACAAGGATAGGCACTTGTTAAAAAATGAATGAATGTAAATCTATGACTTTCCACAACTATAATTTTACGAAAACAAGGATCTGTTGTTGAACGTACTGTTCCTCATTTTGTAAATTTCTTTCTTATTATTGTAACAAACGCCTGTTACAGAACGTCATTTTATGCACAACAAACAAACAGAATATTAGCTACATTAGAGCTCAAGATACTCAAACTTCCTCAAAAAGTAGAAAAAAGTTACTATATTTACCTTTTCCTGACTTAGAATCTTCTTCCCTGGAAAAATGATCTTCAATGATGCCATTCATATTTTTGTCGTCCTTTTCCTCTTCACTATCAGAAGTTTGATAGCTCCATTGCGCCGTTGCGACACTTCCTCACCTTTTCATTTGAGTCAGGGTCATTTTGCGAAAACTTAGGAAGATGGATATCGACTTCTTTATTTTGGCGTCAAGCGTTTGCAGATTCCAATAACCAAGCACAGGTATATAGATATATGGTATATGACGCACTAGAATATAGAAAATATTTAGTGCAAGGATAGTAAAGCGCGTTAGAAAATGAAATTAGGACATTGCAATGGAGATGATCCGTACGAAATACCACAAAATTAATGGCTCGACGATATCGATCTGTGGCCTGCTGTCAGCTACATTGATGTTGGCATGTATTTATTATTTTCGGTCAGTCCGTAGACGAACGAGCAGTTAAAAAACTATAAGAGTCTTGATAGCTATGAAAATTTTGTGAATGGATGGGTGCGTGAAGTGTTGGTAAAAAAATTTGACGACCATTGCTTGCTTATTGCTAAGGTAAATGCTTCTCAGTTGTCACTAAAAACATTACATTGGCTGCACTCGTGCTATAATGAGACTGAACGCCTGGTTTCTTTTACTACACCAGGTTAATCACTCTCAAAGAATGTCGGAAAAGCCAATTCCTCCTTGTGTCGTTTACGAAAAGAACGGCAAAGTATTTACAGCGCACTGCGATTGTATGGCAGGAACAGATGAAAGCTGCTCTCACGTCGCTTTACTTCTGTGGGCTGTTGAAGCTAGTGCACGAAAACGAGATTCTCTAATTGACTGATAAGAAACATACTTGGTCATTCCAAGTACTGTCAAGGCTGTGCCATACGCTAAAGTAAAGAATATCAATTTTAGTAAATTTAATAAGAAATACAAAGGCAAAGTGCAAAGAAATCCAGTTCCTGCCCAATCATTATCAGAATTAGATGAATATTTTAAAACTATTATTTCTTTTTCATCAAAAACAGCAATACTTTCTTTAATACATACAAATTCTGATTGTTATGTACCTAAAATCTTGCACTTTGACTTGCCACCAGTCATGAGTGATCTTTATGATCCAACATTATTAGACAAATCACTTGAAACTTTGCTGGAATTATCAGAGTCGAAACTGGACTCCTTTTATGTCACAGTTAAGCAGCAAAAAGCTGTAGAAGAAAAAACTACAGATCAAGCAAATTCTCGTCTTTGGTTTCGATTTCGTGCTGGAAGAGTGACTGCTTCAAGGTTCAAAGCAACTTGATGCACTAACGGAGATTACCTTCCAAGAGTCTGATCGCAAGCATTTGCTATCCAGAGCTGAAGAAATTTTCAACTACAGCAAGAAGATGGGGCTGCCAGCATGAAGAGGCGGCAAAAGAAGAATATCGGAAATGGCTAAACACAACCATAAAAATGTTTCAGAAACCAACAGTGGATTCTGGATTCATTTGATCCAAGGATTTCTTGGTGCTTCTACTGATGGACTTGTCTCTTGCCAATGTTGTGGCACTGGGATTTATGAAATAAAGGTTTGTTGTTCATTGTGTCTATGTTTCGTGGGGAAAAAGCTAAAAAGAAAGGGTACCTCACGTCCAAAGATTCCCATATCATTAGCAACTGGGGCAACTGTTGACTGTAATGCAATCGTTGCTCTTCGAGCTTCTCTCAGACGTTTCGTTCATTTCTCTTACGAAAACCCCCATCAAACCAAGAGCTGTCACTAAAGATCCTTGAAAGACAATGAACAAAATTGTCAAAGAATTATAATTCCTCATTCAAAATTATTCATAACAATCCGTAAGTAATAATCAGCATTTAACCAATAATGACTTTGTTGTATAAGGAAAGGAGTTGTTTTTGTACTATTCAAAATATAATACTACATTTAGAGTAACATAAAACTTAATACAGTGATAGAACTTCAAAATAAAATAGGTGAACATACTAAAGTTGACTTTGCACAATTTTAAACATTCCATCCCATCAGAAATTTGTCATTACAAACAAAGTCTTGATTACAAATATATTTTACGTTTATTCACAAATACGTGAAAGAAAGAATCATTTTAATTTTTATCAAAATATGAAAAGGTGCTATGCTTTAAACGTAAAACGACTTAAAAATTCAAATGCAAAAGCAAACTATGAAAATTTCTTACTATTTGCAATAAATCGGATTCGGGAAGCTGCACTTGCCATGATAAAATGTTTTAGCTGAAACAAAAAGCACTATTTAGATGAGATTGTACAGTTACTTTGTATGAGAGAGAGCTCAGTAATGTACATCATATAATTTATTGTTTAGCTGAGCATTCTCATTAATAGAAAAACAATATTATAACGCGTTCGCTGATTGGTCTACAGCTGTGTTTTGCATTTATTTATTAATTTATTGAAACATTTTTGAATACGATAGACAGCCAACAAAGAAGTGTTTAAAACACGACTTCTATTCATTAATTATTATAACAAAAGAACAAACATCCATCCCTCTTAATGAAATATTAGCTACTATCGGAAAAAGGAAAATTACTTTCATTTTCAAATAGACTAAAAATATTCAAAAATAGTTCAGAATCTTAGATATTTTGATTTGTGTCATGAAAACATTGATCAAGATAAAACAAACAAAGGATATTACCTATTTACTCAAATGAGCAAATCTTATGTGACTTCAATCATAAGCTACAATTATTCAGTGCTAGTGAACTGTTTAGACCTTGTCGATGCAGATTGTCCAGGTTAGGGGAGGACTGTTGGTGTCACTGATGGATTGTAATGTGATAATCAGTCATCTGTCATCGTGAAGGTTCATTATGTCAGCAGGGGTTCAGTAAAGAATTTAAAGTACATCCCGTAACATGTTTCATATAAATTATTTCCATGCATGTTTCTAAATCATTTGCTTATCATCATTCTATTTTTATGATAAAATACACATAACTTTTGTTGTTTATGACCTTTGCAAGTTTAATTTTCACACTACCATAAATTCACAATAAGTTTTGACGTATTTTTGCGTGCCAACCTCGTTCTGTGCTAGATTCTGCAACTAGTAAAGCATCATTATAAAACGCGCTGCCGCGATAAGCACGTTAAACGCTACATTCTCATTGCAGTTCGACACACACAATGTGCATGTAAGTTTCACTGGCATGACAAATTCAATCTGAACAATAGCGTTGGATATTTGAACGCTAAAATTTGTAAAGCATGCACATACATTGTCGAAATATCGCGTTGAGTAGTACAGTTATAAATTCTTCATTTTTATTCAATAAACCAGGTGTAAGGTCTTTTATTAACAACAGCATTTTGTTCAGCTGAAGGCCGGGTAGAAGACCGTTTTAATAGATAAGTATTTCGCTATATTAAGTTCAATAAAATTAGTCGATCGAAGACATTTTGGATTTGGTAACTTAAAATATGAAAGCTATTTCAATAAGGTAATTAAAAGTAATGTGATAATCACTTAAATATGTCTTCATAATTGTTTGTCAAGTGGAGCCCAAGAAAGAATGCAAAATACATCCTCATTTAACGTTTTCGACCTTTATACATGATAATATTTCGATGCCTGTCTTTATAACTTTCGTTCAAGGTCACTCTTTCTTATAGTAGGATACACATAACTTTCTGTTGCTTGGGACCTATGGAAACTATATGTCCATGCAACACTTATATTATCATTAATTCAGAGGTATGCCGGCCAATCATGTGCTCCTATCTCTAAAATTAAGTGATGTTCTGCGACTTTTAAAGCATCATAATATAACGTCCATAACGTGGTTGCGATAAAACTTCAATAAAATGCAAAATTCTTGACATGTTCCATATGTGCTGCATGTATATTTCATTGGCTTATTAAATTTAACACGAGCAAAAATTTTGAGGATTTAAAAATTGTAATTTGAAGAGCACATGGTTACAATATCGCATTGAGTAACAGCAAAAGCTTCATACACGATGCACGCGTCAAACCAATATTGAACATCATCAAATATGCTACGTAAATAAAGGGCTTTGATCACATGGGTGTTAAAAGACCATTTTCAGAGATAGTTTTCGGAAGAAATCATAAAATCATAAATGCAATATTTTGGAAGCGATAGATGTAACGATAGTATAGGTTTAAATTGAAAAGCACATGTCTGTTTAAAAATCATCAAACCTTTTTCTCCTTGTGAAATCTATAAATGTTTGCAAAGTTCAGCATTAGTCAAAAGGGGAAGTTTTGTCAATGAAACGTCACTACAATGAACACACGAACTTGCTTGAATACACTCTGTTGACAACTCCAAAGCAAACATTTCAGAGTGTTTCTTCAATTTTGTTTTGTTGAAATGTGATACCTACTGGGACGATGAAAACAATAATTTTATATAGTAAAGAATTTTCCATGATAAAATATTTAACCAAAGGTAAAGCTGTAAAAATATATAACTTCGATGTGTGTCTGTTTACGGTGGGCAAAGAAAAGAGGATGTAAATATATGATACTCATTAAAATCACATGGGAATTATACAGTTATTATTTGCAAAAAAGGAAAGGAAATCTCTGTGGATAACATAAACACACAGGCCTTTAAACAGAATTTTTTAAGATTAGTCTAGTCAAGTGGGATTGGGATGAAAAGTTATCATCAACAGTTAAGATTTGATGACTTGATAGATTACTCGTCTGAACGATGTAAAGCTGTATTTAAAGCAAAAGGAGGACACACTATAGTTATTGAATATAATATTATCTGTTTGTGTATTATAGACTTCATAGTTTTATAGATATACTAATAGATATATTAAGACTTCTTAGTTTTCTAAATGAGGAAGTACTCCCCCTTACATTTAGCATCGGAAGTTAAAAACAAGTTTGGTGGAGAAAGAGGGAATCGGTAAAATATGTACTTAGCGTAATAAGAGAGCAAGCGTTGATTTCGTTGGATGGATTTATCGCATTTAGGCGTACACACTACGTTGCTCTTTCAAGGTGAGTAGAGATTATGAATATAATAAAGTTGTAGACACTGCTGTTGTGTACAGCACTTAACATCTTTGCATACCATCGAAATATTAAAATTGTAAATTAAAACGTCATCGAAAATACATCTTAACAAAAATGCAGTCCTGTTAAGTTTCATTAGTCTTGATCAGCATTTTGCACAACGACGTCTCTGACTTGTGTGACATCAATCATGTTCATAGAATCCTCGTGTTTGCACTCACATTATTCAAAAAATATTTAAATGCAAAATAGTGCGGTTGAAAGCATTCAATTTTAGTTAGGCAAAATTTTCAATACCCTTAGGAAAATGTTCCGTTAAAAGTCATATTATACTGAATATACGAAACTACCAATTTTTTTGATAGACTTTATGACGAAATAAAGCCATATTCACCCGACCTAATCCAATGATCTAACCTGATATCATCCTGAGCCTAATTCAGTCACCTCAATTCTTAAATAAGAATATCATACAATATAATCGCATTCATGTGATTTATAAACCTCTGCAATTTTTTGTGTTTACGTTTTCTGTCGATGGGGATTTTGTCAGTGGTCTTGGTTGCTCATTGGGGGCAACTATTTTGTATCTCTTGATTTCATGTTGTCTTTGAAAAACATCTTAGAGACCTGAAAGAGTTACGATTTTAAACCTTTGTCATAAGCAAAGTGCCATAGTTTGTATGTGAGTTTTCTTTGTTTCTCAAATATTGAGTGACTACAGTGTTTGTACTTCCAAAGTTTTATGGAGAAACATTTGGATAAGATGGTAAGTAAATCGGCTGCTCAACATGTTTATCCACAAAACATATTAATATAGTATTTAGTTAGGTTATTACCAATAACACGTAAAATGAAGTCTTCAAACAATCAATCGTAAAAGAACTATCTGAATGCATCATAAACTGATGAATCATTAGAATGCTCTCTTATACTAACGAAATGTTCTCTTTAAGCCAGTCCTGATAGACACCTAATCTTGAATTGTTCTGTAATTTAAGACAAAGTACAAAATAACTCTTGTTTGCAATAATAATTTAGAGCTTCCAAAACTAAGAATAACTAATTTCAATCCAAAAATTAAGAATGATAACGATATTAGCGTTCAACTTGAAAAAACACAAAACATCACGGCGAAGAGCATTAGTATTGTAATCAACTTTATAAAACTTTGTTCTTTAAGGAAAAATGGAATTTTCTGAAAAAACTAACACGCACAAACTAATTAGATCGATATTAGATTTTAATGGCGTCGGCACGAGCATTACTGAAAATTATTTAGGTCGGTCGCTCACCATTACAAATTTTAACAGCATAACCTAAGATTGAATTGAACTAGCCTGGATTGCTTGATGTCTCCAATATTATCATTGTTCCAGAGTATAGTGATTTGTTGTCAAATGAGATATGTTTATGTACAAGAAAGCGTATTTAGTGAGCTGGCATTTTTGAAATTTAGCCGTAGTTTACCCTGAACTATTTTCGTAGCTTCACCATATTTTTCGAAAGGTTTGGCTTTTTCTTTTGATGATCAAAAGCATGGTACAGAAGCTTAGAAAACAGTCTAATATAATAGATGATATAATTTTCCTTGGATGTTATCCTGCACGCAATACGGTAATTATAAATTCTTTTGAAAAGTTTAAAAACATATAAAGAACATCCATCCCATTCTCATATTTTAAATAATCCTTCAGGAAATGTTTTCAATCATATTTAGCAGCAACTTATTCAAAAGCAATTTTACAAGATTCTCACACTTAGAGGTGTTATAGTCAAATTATCCATCGACAAAGTATGTTTCGAACGCAAAATTCCAAGCAATACTCAAATCATGCAAGCAAAACGTTCATTTTAGTAAACGGAGAAGCCTCCAGATTCAAGTGATTAATGATCAAGAAACCCATTTTTTGTCAAGAATGTAAGGAAAACGATTATCAGTCCTTCTCATTCCGCACACTCCTCATACCTGCTGCAATATTTCACAGATCTGTGCATGTATCGACGTATCAATTACGTACCAATGTAGTATAATACCGGAAACTTAAGCAAACGTTAAGTTTTGTTGACCAGAGATTGGGGACGATTGATGTTTTATTTATGTCATTGTTGTTCTTTACAACCATGCAGCCCATTACAACGAGTTTTAAACATGGAAAATGCCAAAATCTATCACTGCTTATTTTCCAATTTCAAACATGTCTTTTGGCATATTTTCATGTTTGTAATCACTAAACTAAAACTGCAAAGCTTAAAAGGTCTGCGAAATTTTTAATCGTAACAATTTAAAAGACATTCATTTTGTTAGACTAGAAAATTTTGGTCGCGATTTTGTTTTTAAACAAAACGCGGATGCTGTGTACAATGAATCCACTATTGCGTAAATAAGAACGTCATGGAGTAAAATTGTTTGATTGCAAGTTTCCTTGCAAGTTTAATTATCTAATTAGCTAATTGTAGTTAAGTGAAAACATACATTATGAAAAAATTGCTATAAACAAAGCTAGTTTAACTGGCACGACAGTTTGCTCTAAGCTTCTGTCTTATTTGCAATGAGAGTACAGTTTTTTCTTTCAAGTTTAATGTTGTTGTTTGCAGTGGCTAAGCCAGTCCGTACGTTTACTCAATTACTTCTACAAAATACAATGCAAACATTTTGGACAAAACTTTTATTTGTTTCCTTAAAAAAATAATTTCATTAGTTGTTTTTCCAAAGAAGGACAACAAAACTGCTTGCCCTGCAGAAATATTTGGATTGTAAAAAACTGCTGGCTTCGCTACTGTTGTTGGCTATTTAAAAACGATGTTTTAATCATTTTCTTACTTTCCTTTAAAACATGCACTCATGACATTGCTGATTTGCTATGCACTTTGTGAATTGAAATTACATTACATTTTATGAGTTGAAATTAGCTATAAAATGATGAAAAACTTCTACTATCTTACACTTCCTTTTAACGTTGGTTGTATCACTGGAAGGTGATCAGATATTCTGGATAATACCGATGCTCGTTAAAAAGAACAAAAACAGTAGGAGTGGTGACGTTATCAACGGTGGAGTCATAAGCTTCATTTTCTGTTTTTCTACGCGGAACAATCATTTTCATTTTTTCCCAATCATCTTCATTGCGAATTAAGAAATTGCTTTAAGGCAATTGTATGATTTACCTATTTCCCCGTGTTTGCTGTCGATTAAATCACAATTAATTAGCAATCTGATCAATAGTATTAATGCATGCACATCGAAAGATTCTACTCTAGTGAACCTTGCATCGATCTTTTCCAATAGAACTGAAAATGGTTTATATTCGTCATATTAGCATTGATGATTGTGTTTTATGATCCTCACTTGAATCTGTGCTGAACATAATGAAAGACAAATGTATTTTATAATTCACTAAGATTACAGAATTATCATAATCAAATATTTTTATTTGGATATTCATTCTTTTGAGGTAGTGGTGTTTGTTGAAAAACAGACAAATGGCTATGTTTACATTATAATGGCAAGCAGATTTAGTCGAGTGCTTTAAACATCCACTCTTAAGGACTAATCTGCCTGCCAGACGAGCGTAAGCGCAAATCATCTGCAGGTTGTACGACAAAAGAAGTCCTTTACGTATTACCATGATTTCAATGACCATCGCTATAAGCTCACTGGTGCAGAAAATCTTACCAGCTACGTGCATATGTATGTTACACATATTATTACTAGGACAAAAGCTCTTTTACTTCTTAGAATTTGATAATGAATGACATTGATGACGAACGATTGAACTAAAAATACAATGGCAGTTGGAATATTAGCAGTTGCGTAAAGTATATATTTTTTTGATTTCGACAATATCTAAATTGCTTGCTCATGGTAACGAATTTTCAAAAGATTATTTTTCAGAACTATTGGGAACTCGAGACAAAGTGAATGTAGTAAAATGCCCCTTCAAGTTGCCTTTAAAACGTTTACTGTTTGGCAAAGAACATGGAGCATATAGAATAGTCACGTCGGAATTTTTTATGTTTATGTACTCGCGCATGTTGTGCCCTGCATGGCTGCCATTATTCCAGGAAGATATTTAGTGCTTTTCACTTGTTTCCAACCACTAAATGACACGACATCATTTTTTATATTGAAATATTTTCGATTTCATTACGAAGAAATGACGTCACGTTATTGCAGTGTGTGGAAAGAAGTGAAAACCCAGTATCTTGCTGGAATAATGGCGGCCACGAACACGCAGTGCACACTGGAGTGACCCATCTGTATAGGTGTTATTACTTATTATTACAGGTTACTTTTTATTATTGTATTTCTAGTTAGCTGCAGTCTTTCATCAAGCAAAGCAACATTCTTTGCTTTAGTAGCATCCAGCATAACATTTGTTTCCTTTTTTCGCCAATTTCTCCAAAACATCACAATCTTTTTGTCCAGAATTCCATAGATAAGTTAACCACGTACGTTTGAAAATTCTTAACAGTAGAGCAACGTCGTAAAATACAGACGATGAATAATAATTGTTTGTTTCTACAAAGAATGCGATGGAGACAGGAATAATGTCCAATGCGTAGAAGATGACTGTCGTGATGCAAACAAAATATTTTACGATTTTGACGATGTCTTTGTTTGCTGAATGAAGATATGGCTTCATTATAATGGGAAATTGAGAAATTGTTTTGTTGGTTAAAAGTACTCTTGCGATTTTAAAATAAATTACTATCATTGCTGCAGTGGCGAGAAAGGACCTAACACAATTATATAGTGTTCAATTTTAACGATCACAAAATGGTCATCGTTTTCCACACAATTTGGAACAAACTATACATAGCCAATATGAATGATATATAATATAAACGTAGCACAAATGATTTTCAATTTTCTTTTACTGACTGGAGCTTAAATGATATGCTGTTGCACAATAACGTAGAATTGTAATAGTCAACATCATAAAAGATCCAGCAACGGCGAAAAATTATCCTGTTTTAGCAAAAGACAAAATGTTTCATCATACGCAACGTCTCATAAAAGCTTCGTCGTGAGGTCCACAAAATATACAACCAGCAAAACATTATCACAAATTGCAAGATGTAGAACAGCAAAGTAGTAGTTGCTTGTCAACAAACTACGTCGTCGTAATATAGACGTGATAACAAGAGAGTTGCCTATAATAGCAAATATGGCAATTGGAAAAGTAAGTTTAACAATCGTTGGATGTATTTCATATGCCATGTTGAACGTTTCACTGTCAGTCGCTGACTGTAGTACGAATTAGTGAATTAGTTTTGATCGTTGAATGAAGAGGGCACCCATACAACAAAAACGTTAATTATAGTGAAAACGAGAAAGCTACTGGTGGGCTATTAATATTTTATTAACATCAATTTTTGTTATGCTAATACGTACCGTTATATGAACTTTGCCAACAGCAAATTAAAGTGATTAAACCAAGATTTTCCTAAGATTGTAGGTCTAAGATTCGCCTTCTAGGTGTTAATAATTGACAAACGTTTTCTCAACGTTCCTTCGAGATCCGGAAATAGCGTCAAAATCTCAATTTCTGCAGCATTGTATCTTAACGTTTAAGCACCGTTTTAATTCAGCGGTCTTTGGCAACATTCAAACAACGTTATTTTTAACGTTACATTTAGCACATTGGAAAATATCAACGTTGATAATTAACGCTATTAGCTAAAAACATTTAGCAAAATGATTGTGCTACTTGAGGATGCTCAAAACGATCTAAAATGAAATTTTGATTCATTGCATGTCTACTTTTAGTTTTATTAAGTCAACGGAATATACTGAATGTTAATGTTGAGCAGCATAATATGTAGCTAAAAAAACTTCAAACCACGTAGACAATTTACCACAACTTTGTCTGGTCTTAAAACAAACAATACCTAGTAGAACTTCAGGTCATGATTTTAAAAGGTATAAAAGCTGCGTACACTTATACTTTAACTTTATGCGAACGCTATTTTCAATAGCCTACGACATAGACCCATATTTGTCGTATGTGGACCTATAAAGTGTTGACTAAGCTTGCTCCTGCGTACGTCCATTACCTGTCGCATAAATTATACTGCTTTATTTATGCTCATATAGGAACTACCAATAAAGTTCTTATCATTTTTGGCAGAAGAAACTTGGTGACACATAATGAAGCTGAAAATAACTCATTTTCGCCTTAGTTTTTCTAATTATATATTTGAAAATATGAATTATCTATGAATAAAGCAGTGTGAATTTATGGGACAGCTCTAACAAATGTGACGTAAATACGGGGGAAGCTTTTCTTCACCTACTCGAGAGCTCATACGTTTCAAGGTTTGAATTAGGCTGTCAAAACACAAAAAACTTATTTACTTGTTTCTAGTGAGTTAATATTTAGAAACTAATTTGGCTTAACATTCATTCATTGCGCCTTAATCAATGTTTGCATAATGACCTACGGATGTTGAAAATAAAATGACTTTTTATCATCTGTCTCTTGTCATAATCGTAGAAATAGATCGTGGAAATAGCAAATAATTGGTCGTCAAATGATCTGTTAGGCCACAGACATATCAGAAAAATAAAAACTAGAAAGAAAAGAAAAGACTTGTTAATGTTTGAGTAGAAGAAAATAAAGAAATGACGTGTGCATCATTTTGCTTTCACTAATGAATATAAGAAAATAAGATAGAAGTGAACTCTGCGGTTAATAACAGTGTTCCACCAATATCATGCATTTTATGACATAAAATCATGCTTTAAAAAATAGATTCAAACGAAAGACGTTTATTTAAAACCATTTGTGTATAAAGATAAAATAATTTATACGTAAGACAAATGTAAATAAAGGTTATGATGTTCGTAAAAACGCTAAATCTTCATGTCAATTTTTTCTGAAATTTATGCTTTTCTGTCACGTAAATATGGATGGAGCATGGTTAATGTAAAGCACTCGCTTACTAGCTATAATTAAATTTAAGGCGGTGAGCTTTTCGCCACTAGATAGTGGTCTTCTAGAGGTGAAAAGTTGAAATTGTTTAATATAAAATATTATGCATACACCGTGATGCAGTCGGCCTGAGTCAATTTGCTCAGTGCAGCAGCAGATGCCTTTATCAATCATTACTAAATTCCTACTTGTACAATACGTAGAAACTTGTAGAGCAAGTTCTACAAATATCACCAATATTTCACGCATATTCTTATCTATTATATTTCACGAAAATGTTTTGTCATCTGTTACAGCTCTTTTTAGAAAGTTGGCACATCACGATGACAAAATGTAGAACAAGAAAAGAGCCACAAATGTTTAAATGTAGAACAACAAAGTAGTAATTGCTCGTCAACAATTTTTCATCGTCGTAATATCGAGATGATAACCCCAGAAGTGCCAATAATGCCAAATATGGCAATAGGAATGAAAATGATAACAATGATTGCATGTAGTTCATACGCCATTTTCAGTGTTTAACTGTCTGTTGCTTAGACGAGTAATAACGACCAAGTTACTTTTTGTGTTTTATTGACAGAAATGCTGGTTTTATCAACAAGACGTTTTATACTTAAGCAACTCAATCATACCGCGTGACCATTAATCTTTCAGAGTTGCTTGCCAATTGTCATTTCACTGATCAATTGATATTTTCAACCACCATACTACACTTAACAAGGTTTCTTAACGTTTTAAATCGATTAAAGATCTTAATCTTGTTTTCATTACTTCATCATTTTGGAGCATGCACCGCACTTGCATTTAAGGACATCTTTTGAGGGCCATATATTTCAAAGTGTTTTCATTATCCTTCATAAACTCATTAATCATGCTAAATTTCATGCTTTTATTACAAAGAACAATTTTGGTTCTCAGCAACCAGAAAATAAAAGCAATGTTGATATTGAAATGTTTATATCCTCTGAAAATATGTTTAAAACACTAATTGCGGATGCACGTTTAACAGTTAATATAGCTACAATGGTTGATAATCCAGCGATTGCAATGCTTTTAAACATGCAAAAACGTTTAATGTTTGAACGTCACTTATTTTTGTTGTTGTTCACTTGATTAGGGGCAGTCGTTGATTAACCGAAGTCTTATTTATCACTTTGTACAAATTACTACTCGTAAATTTAGTAACCTTAAAAATGTTGTCCATTCCTTTCGATGGGAGCCTCCAGCATAACATTCACCCTTTTTTTTCGGCAGTTCCTCCAAAACGTCAGAAGTTTTTTGTCCAATAATCCATAGATAAGAGGATTGACAGCATGTGTTGCGAAAATTCTAAGCAGTCGGGTGATGTCGAAAATTATTGACGATGAATAATATTTGTCCATTCTAACGAAGAATGAGATGGCGATTGGAATATTACCAATTGCGTAGAAGATGACTGTCAAGATACAAACAAAGTTATTTTACGATTTCGCCGATATCTTTGTTTGCTGAACGATGAGTCAACTGAATTCGATTGTGTGAAATTTGGAAAATGTTTTTTGGTTATAAAGCTCTTTGACTACTTTATAATAAATTACCGCCATTGTTGCTGTGGCAAGAGCAATAACCAAAGATAATTAAATATGTTTGTATTTTCCAGGTCACAAATTGTCATTTATGTTCACACAGAAAGGAATGGACATTGTGTAACCTAGTATGAACGATACAACGTAAGCCACAGCACAACTTACTTTTATTCTTCGATTACTGATAGGAGGCTTCAAAGGATATACAGTAGCACGGTAACGTAAAACTGAAATCATTAACATCATAAGGCTTCCTGTTTCAGCAAACATGAATGTTGTTTCAATAACAAGACAAAATGTTTTATGATGCGCAACATTTTTATTAATAAGTTGGCTCATTAAATACACAAAATGTAGAGCCAACCAAATACCATCACAAATAGCAAGATGTAAAACGAGAAAGTAGTAGTTGCTCGTCAACAAACTCCGTCGTCTTTGAAATATTGAGATGATAACAAGAGAGTTGCCAATGATACCAAATATGGCAACAGGAATAATAAAGATAACAATAGCTGGATGCATTTCATATGTTTGTTAGAAGAATACCAACCAACGAGTGCATTTGGTAGTTTTATAGATAGAAACGCCCGAAGATAACCCGTAAACTGATTATAAGTTACATGACAGGTGTGTATTCAATGGCAATTTTTTTCATAAAGTTGCTATATACGTGCCTTTTAATTACCTTTAGTGTCACACCAAACGAAAGCAATTTAACAAAAGTTAAATTGGGTAAATTAAACGATAAACGACTCTTGTAATTGATTGCGTAGTTTCAATTTTATAAAGTATAAATAAAACTATAGAAAAGCACACGACAACATTCTCTAATCTTGTGCAAATAATGACTTCACTTAATTTTAAACAAGTGAAACTGTACTGCTTTCATAGTCTTCGTGCTCTATCAGCATGATTCCTATGAAGTATAGCATTACATATTTTTTCTTTGCATATTTATTGTTATTTGTGATGTGAACGAAATGTACTAAAACCAGATGTTTAGCTGCATGACAGTGCATCTGGTGATGGCTAAATCTATAAATGAATAATGGATGAACCTAAATGACTATATGACTAATTAGTCTTAAGTTACCATCATGCACTGCGCCTTTACATGTTTACATTTTGACTGACAGATGCTGGGAAGCAACTCACTTTAATTATGTGTACTAGCTTCTCAGAATTGTACAAATAGCCATCAAATTTGCCAGTTTCATGAACATTATTACAAAAATGATCAGAATAAAATTTAAAAATTGGAAAGCTTGTTGATGTTTGAATAATCAAAATAGAGACATACAACGTGGCGTCATTTTTCTATTGTTCAATATATTTACATGAAGATGTAGCAGCGTGGCCAGCTTGCAAGTTCGTTCATGCATTGTAAATTTTTATGTGTTCACTCACTATAAAAAGTAATTAAGAGACTTTTAAAGAAACGAACAATGATAATGATGAAAAATTATTTAGCTCAGCTAGCCAGGCCACTCCGTTTACTTTGTTTTCACAGCTGAATATAAAGCAATAAAATGAAGAGGAATCTTAAGTTCATAACAGAGTTCAGGCAAGATTTTCATTTTATGTCATAAACATCGCACGTTATATATACATCCAAATGAAAGATTTTCAAAACCAATTCCGTCTGAAAATTAATAACTTTACGTAGATAAAATATTGAAAAATCTCGTAAAATCTAAAACAGAGAAATGCAAAAATGGTTAAAATTTAGACTTGAGTCAGTTGATGTGACCGCCATGACATTAGAAACGTTTTCTTTTCAGAATGTTTGTTTTTCCGCCTGAGAACGAGGCAGGGAGATTATCAAGTTTGTCACATATAGTTTAACCGCAGATTTTTTATTTCATCTCGTATTTCTTCAAACATGGCTTGGTAAAAAATAGTGCAATTGAAATTCGAGTGTGTGGCTAACAGCCTCTCGTAATTCTGGCTCTTTGTGTGTAAAGTTGCACTTTCTAAAAGATTCTGGTCTTGACCAAATTTTCCTGGCAAAAATGTAAAGCTTCAATCTGTCATTCTATGTTCAATTGGAAATGATCCCACAGTGAAAACTGCGAGTTTTGGCTGAAAATATTATTCAAAGTTAGCTTCTCGAATTCTTTTAGTGTTAGAGTTTGAGCTTTTCCTGCATTCTGCTGTATGATTGGCTAATTAACCGTTGCGATGAATCTTTTGCAACTTTGAATTCCAAGTCTTTCTATTAAAACAAGGGAAGTAGTAACTGCCTCTCGTACTTCTGGCTCTTTTTGTGTAAAGTTGCACTTTCATTCCAGCATTTTTATACGACTTTGCACATGCGCAACGTAACAGCAGTGCTCACCGTAGCGGCGTTATATGGCATGGTTGTAAAGATGGCGATGTTTTGTAATGGAGATATCTGATTTCTTTAATTGTGCATTTATGATGAATTTTATATGCGTATTAGCATATTTCCAAATGTGCAAAGATGACTGTAATGAAGCAAACGAAGAATCTTTTCGATTTTGACGATGTGTTTGTTTGTTTATAGAAGAGTTGACTGCATTCTGATTTTGTGAAATGTTTAAATTTTTTCTTTTGTTATGAACTACTCGTGCTATTTTATAATAGGTTAAGGCCATTGCTGCAATAAGAAAAAATTAAAATACCAAGAAAGCGTTGTATTTTGAAGATTAGTTTGTGCTGAACCTTATCAACACAGTTAAGTATAGACAGTGCGTAATGTCGTGTGAACAATACAATGCAAACTAAAGCACAAATAGCTTTTAATACTCGTCTCTTCATGTTTGTAAGTGTAGATCGTCCAGGTTGGTATAGTCCTGAGAAGTATTGTTTTTCTTGTTGTTGACTGACATTTCGACAACTGCCAGTAGTCATCTTCAGAGTCAAAGGAAGATGGCAACCTTAGCGGTTAATCATTTTGATTCTAAAGATGTCTATCGCTAGGGTTGTCGAATTGTCAGTCAAAACAACAAAACAGTCCTTCTCAGGACTATACCAACCTGGACGATCTACTTACAAACATAACCGGGTTCAAACCATTTACTTTACTCGTCTTTTCTTTGGTATTTTTAAAGGATATGCAGTGGCACGAAAATAAAATGAAATTAATCAGCATCACAAGACCTCCTGTTTTGCACAAATATTCTGCATTATTAATAAGAAAATATTTTGTCAACTGCTACAGTTCTTTTAAAAGTTGGCGCATCAAGATCACAAAATGTTTAACAAAAAATCACAAATAGCAAGATGTAGAGCAACAAAGTAGTAGTTGCTCGTCAACAATTTCATCTTCGTAATATCAACATGATAACCATAGAGTTGTCAATAATGCAAAGTATGGCAATATAGGAATGGCAATGATAACAATGATTGCATGTAGTTCATACGTCATTTTTCAGTATTTAACTGTCTGTTGCTTGAAGGAGTAATAACGACTAAGTTACTTTTTTGTAGTTATACTGACATTTATGCTGGTTTTATTAACAAGACCTTTTTATGTAAGCATCTCAACCATGCCACGTGACCACTTATCTTTCAGCGTTGTTACGTGCCAATTGTCATTCAATGATCAATTGATATTTTCAGCCACCATATTACACTTAACATGGTTTCTTAACATTTTAAATCGATTAAAGATCTTAATCTTGTTTTCTTTACTTCATCATTTTGGAGCATGCGCCGCACTTGCTTTAAAGGACATCTTTTGAGGGGCCTTTTATTTAGAATTATTCCTTTTTATAAACTCATTAATCATGCTAAATTTCATGCTTTTAGTACAAAGTGAACAATTTTGGATCTTAGCAGCCAGAATATAAAAACAATGTTTATATTAATATGTTTACATCCTCTGAAAATATGTTTAAAACACTAATTGCGGATGCACGTTTAACAGTTAATATAGCTACAATGGTTGATAATCCAGCGATTGCAATGCTTTTAAACATGCAAAAACGTTCAATGTTTGAGCGTCAGTTATTTTTGTTGTTGTTCACTTGATTAGGGGCAGTCGTTGATTAACCGAAGTATTATTCATCACTGTACAAATTACTACTCGTAAATTTAGTAACCTTAAAAATGTTCTCCATTCCTTTCGATGGGAGCCTCCAGCATAACATTCGCCCTTTTTTTTCGGCAGTTCCTCAAAACGTCAGAAGTTTTTGTCCAACAATCCATAGATAAGAGGATTGACAGCATGTGTTGCGAAAATTTTAAGCAGTCGGGTGATGTCGAAAATTATTGGCGATAAGTAATATTTGTTTATTATAACGAAAGTGAGATGGCGATTGGAATATTTCCAATTGCGTAGAAGATGACTGTGAATACAAACAAAAGCTATTTTACGATTTCGCCAATATCTTTGTTGCTAAACGATGAGTCAATTTCATTTCGTATTTGAAATTTGGAAAATGTTTTTTGTTATAAAGCTCTTTGACTATTTTATAATAAATTACAGCCATTGTTGCTGTGTAGCAGGAAGCAATAACCAAAGATAATTATATAACTTTGCATTTTCCAGGTCACAGAATTGTCATTTATGTTCACACAGAAAGGAATAGACATTCCATAACCTAGTATGAACGATACAACGTAATACCACACACAACTGACTTCCATTCTTCGTTTACTGATAGGAGATTTCAAAGGATATACAGTTGCACGGTAACGTAGAACTGAAATCATTAACATCATAAGGCATCCTGCTTCAGCAAACATGACTGTTGTTTCAATAACAAGACAAAATGTTTTATGATACACAACATTTTATTAATAAGTTGGCTCATTAAATACACAAAATGTAGAAACCAAATAATCATCATCACAATAGCAAGATGTAAAACGAGATAGTAGTAGTTGCTCGTCAACAAACTCCGTCGTCTTTGAAATATTGAGATATAATAAGAGAGTTGCCAATGATACCAAATATGGCAACAGGAATAAGTAAGGATAACAATAGCTGGATACATTTCATGTTTTATAAGAGTACGAACAAACGAGTGCATTTGGTAGTATCATAGATAGAAACACCTAATGAAGATAACCCGTAAACTGATTATAGATTACATGACAGGTGTGTATTCAATGGTAATTTTTTCGTAAAGTTACAACGTGCCGTTTAATTACCTTTTGTCACACACAAACGAAATAATTAAAAGTTAAATTGTTTAAATTAAACGATAAACGACTCTTGTTTATTGCGTAGTTTCAATTTTATAAATATAAATAAAACTAAAGAAAAGCAAGCAGCAACATTGTCTAATCTTGTGGAAATAATGACTTCATTTAATTTTAAACCAGTGAAACTGTACTGCTTTCATAGTCTTCGTGCTCTATCAGCATGACTCCTATGAAGTATAGCATTACATACTTTTTTCTTCGCATATTTGTTAGCTGTGATGTGAACTTTAAATATTACTAAAACCAGAAGTTTAGCTACATGTAGGTGCATCTGGTATTGACTAAAGCTATTAAATGAATAATGGATGACCCTAAATGACTATATGACAAATTAGTCTTAAGTTACCATCATGCACTGCGCCTTTACATGTTTACATTATTTACTGACCGATGCTGGAAGCAACTCACTTTTAATTATGTGTACTAGCTTTTCAGAACTATACAAATAGCCATCAAATTTGCCAGTTTCATGAACATTATTACTAAAATGATCAGAATAAAAATTAAAAATGGAAAAATCGTTGATGTTTGAATAATCAAAAATAGAGACATACAACGTGGCGTCATTTTTCTATTGTTCAATATATTTACATGAAGATGTAGGCAGCGTGGCAGCTTACAAGTTCGTTCATGCATTGTAAATTTATGTGTTCTCTGAAAAGCAATGAGACTTTAAAAGAAAAACAATGATAATGATGAAAAAATTATTTAAGCTCAATAGCCACGCCACTCCGTTTACTTTGTTTTCACAGCTGAATATAAAAGCAATAAAATGTAGAGGAATCTTAAGTTCATAACAGAGTTCAGGCAAGATTTTCATTTATGTCATACATCATGATTATATACATCCAAATGAAAGATTTTTTAAAACCAATTCCGTCTAAAAATAACTTTACGTAGATAAAAGTGAATATAAGAAAATAATATGTTCTGAACTCTGCAGTTAATAACAGAGTTCTAGTAATATCATGCACTTTATGTCATAAAATGATGCTTTAAAATAGATTGAAACGAAAGACTTTTATTTAAAACCATTTGTGTATAAAGATAAAATAATTTATACGTAAGACAGATGTGCAAAATAAAGTTATGATGTTCATAAAAACGTTAAATCTTCATGTCAATTATTTTTCAGAAATTTACGCTTTCACGTAAATATGGATGGAGCATGGTTAATGTAAAGCACTCGCTCACTACTATAAATAATTTAAGGCGTGAGCTTTTCGCCACTAGACAGTGGTCTTCTAGAGGTGAAAAGTTGAAATGGTTTAATATAAAATATATGCATACACCGTGATGTAGTCGGCCTGAGTCTATTTGCTCAGTGCAACAACAGATGTCTTTATCAATCATTACTAAATTCCTCTTTGTACAATACGTACAAATTTCAGGAGCAAGTTCTACAAATATCACCCAATATTTCGCAAATATTCTTATCTACTTTATCTCACGCAACATCAACAGCTATGCTCAAAAAAGTGCATTTTCTGAATCTCCATATTTAGGAGCGTGCAGCTGCAAATTGCTAAAAATTTTGTTTGGAACTAAAAAAACATGCAGACAGTTTAAAATGAAAATTTGGTCATAACATATTTATTAAAGATTTTTACGATTACTGATTATATTATTTTTGCTCTACACGTTCATTCTCATTTTACATCTCTGTAATTAAGATATCCATAAAAAATATAGAAAATCCGATCATCAACAACGTCAGGCTATAGCAAGTCTTCT
>NW_025813529.1:0-9000 GCF_021976095.1 Xenia sp. Carnegie-2017
GAACGTCACTTATATTTTGTTGTTGTTCACTTGATTCGCAGCAGTCTTTTTCTAACCGAAGTATTATTTATCACTTTGTACAAACTATTACTCGTAAATTTAGTAACGTTAAAAATGTTATCCATTCCTTTCGATGGGAGCCTCCAGCATAACATTCACCCTTTTTTTTCGGCAGTTCCTCCAAAACGTCAGAAGTTTTTTGTCCAATAATCCATAGATAAGAGGATTGACAGCATGTGTTGCGAAAATTCTAAGCAGTCGGGTGATGTCGAAAATTATTGACAATGAATAATATTTGTCCATTCTAACGAAGAATGAGATGGCGATTGGAATATTACCAATTGCGTAGAAGATGACTGTCAAGATACAAGCAAAAGTTATTTTACGATTTCGCCGATATCTTTGTTTGCTGAACGATGAGTCAACTGAATTCCGATTGTGTGAAATTTGGAAAATGTTTTTGGTTATAAAGCTCTTTGACCTATAATAAATTACCGCCATTGTTGCTGTGGCAAGAGGCAATAACCAAAGATAACTAAATATGTTTGTATTTTCCAGGTCACAGAATTGTCATTTATGTCAACACAGAAAGGAATGGACATTGCATAACCTAGTATGAACGATACAACGTAAGCCACAGCACAACTTTTATTCTTCGATTACTGATAGGAAAAGGATATACAGTAGCACGGTAACGTAAAACTGAAATCATTAACATCATAAGGCTTCCTACTTCAGCAAACATGAATGTTGTTTCAATAACAAGACAAAATGTTTTATGATGCGCAAAATTTTTATTAATAAGTTGGCTCATTAAGTACACAAAATGTAGAGCCAACCAAATACCATCACAAATAGCAAGATGTAAAACGAGAAAGTAGTAGTTGCTCGTCAACAAACTCCGTCGTCTTTGAAATATTGAGATGATAACAAAGAGTTGCCAATGATACCAAATGGCAACAGGAATAGTAAGGATAACAATAGCTGGATGCATTTCATATGTTTGTACAAGAGTACGAACCAACGAGTGCATTTAGTAGTTTTATAGATAGAAGCGCCCAAAGAAGATAACCCGTAAACTGATTATAAGTGACATGACTGGTGTGTATTCAATAGCAATTTTTTTCATAAAGTTTCTATATAGTGCCTTTTAATTACCTTTTGTGTCACACAAACGAAAGCAATTTAACAAGAGTTAAATGGTAAAATTAAACGATAAAAGACTCTTGTAATTTATTGCGTAGTTTTAATTTTATAAAGTAATAAAAACTAAAAGCACACGGCAACATTCTCTAATCTTGCAAATAATGACTTCACTTAATTTTAAACCAGCGTGAAACTTTACTGCTTTCATAGTCTTCATTATGCTCTATCAGAATGATTCCTATCGATAGCATTACATAATTATTTTCTTTGCATATTTATTGCTAATTATGATGTGAACTTAACGAAATGTACTAAAACCAGATGTTTAGCTGCATGTCAGTGCATCTGGTGATAGCTAAATCTATAAATGAATAATGGATGAACCTAATTGACTATATGACTAATTAGTATTAAGTTACCATCATGCACTGCGCGTTTACATGTTTACATTTTGACTGACAGATGCTGGGAAGCAACTCACTTTTAATTATGTGTACTAGCTTTTCAGAATTGTACAAATAATACATCAAATTTCCAATTAATGCATGACATTATTACTAAAACCATTAGAATAAAAATTTAAAAAAGTGGAAAGCTCGTTGATGTTTGAATAATCAAAATAAGACATACAACGTGGCGTCATTTTCTATAGTTCAATATATCTGTGAAGATCTTAGTAACTTACCAAGTTCGTTCATGCAGTGTAAATTTTATTTGTTCACTCTATAAAAACAATTAAAAGACTTTTCAAAGAAACGAAATATGAAAATGATGAAAAAATTATTTAGCTCAGCTAGCCGCGCACCTCCATTTACTTTGTTTTCACAGCTGAATATAAAGCAATAAAATGAAGGAATCTTAAGTTCATCACAGTGTTTCAGGAAGATATTTCATTTTATGTCATAAACATCGTACGTTATATATACATCAAATGAAAGATTTTTAAAATCAATTCCCTCTAAAATTAATAACTTTACGTAGATAAAAATATTGAAAAAAGCTCGTAAAATCTAAAATAAGAAATGCAAAAATGGTTAAATTTAGACTTGAGTCAGTTGATGTGATTGCCATGACATTAGAAACGTTTTCTTATCAGAATGTTTTTCCGCCTGAGAACAGAGGCAGGAGCTTATCAAATTTGTCACATATAGTTTAACCGCAGATTTTATTTCATCTCGTATTTCTTCAAACATGGCTTGGTAAAAATAGTGCAATTGAAATTCAGTGTGTGGCTAACAGCCTCATGTAATTCAGCTCTTTGTGTGTAAAGTTGCACTTTCTAAAAGATCCTGGTCTTGACAAATTATCCTGGCAAAATATAAAAGCTTCCACCTGTCATTCTGTTTCAATTGATGATCCCACAGTGGAAACTGTGAGTTTGGCTGAAAATATTATTCAAAGTTAGCTTCTCGAATTCTTTTAGTGTTTAGAGTTTGAGCTCTGCATTCTGCTGTAGGATTGGCAATTAATCGTTGCGATGGCTTTTTGCAACTTTGAATTCCAAGTCTTTCTATTAAAATCAGGTAGTAACTGCCTCTCGTACTTCTAAAGCTCTTTTGTAATAAGTTGCTTTCATTCCAGCACTTTTATACGACCTTGCGCAACGTAACAGCAGTGCTCACCATAGCATTGGTGTTATATGGCATGGTTTAAACGCTGGCGATGTTTTGTAATGGAGATATCTGATTTTTTTTAATTGTGCACATGATGAATTTTATATGCGTATTAGCATATTTCCAAATGTTAAAAGATGACTGTAATAAAGCAAACAGAAGAATCTATTTCATTTTGACGATGTGTTTGTTTGTTTATAGAAGAGTTCACTGCATTCTGATTTTTGTGAAATGTTTAAAATTTTTCTTTTGTTATGAAGTACTCGTGCTATTTTACAATAAGATAAGGCCATTGCTGCAGTAATAAGAAAGAAATACCATGAAAGCGTTGTATTTTGAAGATTAGTTTGTGCTGAACATAAACACAATAGTATAATTAGTGCGTAATGTCGTGTGAACAATACGATGCAAACTAAAGCACAAATAGCTTTTAATACTCGTCTCTTCATGTTTGTAAGTGTAGATCGTCAGGTTGGTATAGTCACAGAAGTATTGTTTTCTTGTTGTTGACTGACATTTCGACAACCTTAGCGGTAGTAATCTTCAAAGTCAAAGGAAGATGACAACCTTAGCGGTTAATCATTTTGATTCTGAAGATGACTACCGCTAAAGGTTGTCGAACGTCAGTCAAAACAACAAAACAGTCCTTCTCAGGACTATACCAACCTGGACGATCTACATTTACAAACATGTAACGATACAACTTCAAACCATTTACTTTACTCGTCTTTTCTTTGGTAATTTTAAAGGATATGCAGTGGCACGAAAGCGTAAAATGAAATTAATCAGCATCACAAGACCTCCTGTTTTAGCACACAAATATCTGCATTATTAATAAGAGAAAATCTTTTGTCATCTGCTACGGTTCTTTTAAAGTTGGCGCATCAAGATCACAAAATGTTTAACAAAAAAGAGCATCACAAATAGCAAGATGTAGAGCAACAAAGTAGTAGTTGCTCGTCAACAATTCCATCTTTGTAATATCAAGATGATAACCACAGAGTTGTCCAATAATGCCAAGTTATGGCAAAATAGGAATGGCAATGATAACAATGATTGCATGTGGTTCATACGTCATTTTCAGTGTTTAACTTTGTCCTTAATATGATATGTAACTAGAAGTTACTTTGTAGTTTTATTGACAGAAATGCTGGTTTTATTAACAAGACCTTTTTATACTTAAGCATCTCAACCATGCCACGTGACCACTAATCTTTCAGCGTTGTTACGTGCCAATTTTCATTTCAATTATCAATTGATATTTTTCAGCCACCATACTACAGTTAACAATGTTTCTTAACAATTTTAATCGATTAAAGATCTTAATCTTGTTTTCTTTACTTCACCATTCTGGAGCATGCGCCGCACTTGCTTTAAAGGGCATCTTTTGAGGGGCCTTACATTTCAAATTATTCCTCTTTTATAAACTCAGTAATCATGCTAAATTTCATGCTTTTATCAAGGGAACAATTTTGGATCTTAGCAGGCAGTATATAAAAGCAATGTTTATATTAATATGTTTATATCCTCTGAAAATATGTTTAACACACTTATTGTGGATGCACGTTTAACAGTTGACATGCTACAATGGTTGATAATCCAGCGATTGCAATGCTTTTAACGATGCAAAACGTTTAATGTTTGAACGTCAGTTATTTTGTTGATGTTCACTTGATTAGTGGCAGTCATTTATTAGCTGAAGTATTATTTATCACTTTGTACAAATTATTACTCGTAAATTTAGTAACCTTAAAATGTTCTCCATTCCTTTCAATGGGAGCATCCAGCATAACATTCACCCTTTTTTCGGCAGTTCCTCCAAAACGGCAGATGTTTTTGTCCAACAACCCATAGATAAGAGGATTGACAGCATGTGTTGCGAAAATTTAAGCAGTCGGGTGATGTCGAAATTATTGACAATGAATAATGTTTGTTCATTATAACGAAGAGTGAGATGGCGATTGGAATATTTCCAATTGCGTAGAAGATGACTGCCAAGATACAAACAAAAGCTATTTTATGATTTCACCTATATCTTTGTTCCTGAACGAGGAGTCAAATGAAATGCGAAAGTGAACCCAGACATTTGGGACATTGCTAGGAAATCCACAGCATGTATGCACGTCTACAAAATTACAAGAAGCCTTAATAAAGGGCCTCATTCGAATTCCCAAACTGCCGGATCGATTAGTACCTCTCTTGGAACAAACCCTAGCACCTGCACCGACACCGGAGGTTATCTGAGATGGGCTGTCCACATCTATTGTGCTTCTCGCTTCTGCTAATCATGCTCTGAACATGTTCCGCAAGGACTTGTTCAAAGTTGACCTTGATAAAAATCACAAGGCAATCTGTGGTAACAAAAAACCTGTTGCTGCAGAACTGTGTGGTGAGGATTTAAAGGAATGCCGAAAACAGTAAAGAAAGCAAAAAGGCTGCACAGCAATTGAACCAAAAACGGAAACGCAACGATCAACGTTCAACCATATATAACTCCAGTCCTTTTTATTCCAACTTCGGGGAGGTCATTTGCAAAGCCGACCCCAACGACGCAACTATTATCAAAACCAACCCAAGAGGAAAGTTGAGACAAAGGGAAAAACACTGAAATCAGTGATTTCTACTCTCGATATGGCTTTAGTAAACGCAGTGTAGTACTTCTATCATATCTGGGGTAGGCAATGATTGTAGTATAGTTGCAGGCCGGATACAACAATTTATTGGGAAGTGGAGGAGCTAACTCACGATCCTTCCATTTTAGATTGATTTTTATAGAACCAGTCCAGCTGAAGCAACCCACTCTGTAAAATGTTTCCTTCAAGTCCGATTTCGATCGTCAAGTTACAAAATTGCTAGAAATGTATCATTGAGTACAAGCATGCATGAACAGGGAGCTTAACTTTAATATCTTCGTTAGACAAAGAAAGATGGATCTTTTGAATATATAAATAAAACTCAACACATTTGTAACATATCCATCTTTTAAATGGAATCTATCCATACTTGTACTCAGCTCATACGACCTGGGTGCTACATGGCATCCGTTGACCTTAGAGATGCCTATTACTCAATACCAATACACATAGAGCATCAAAATACTTAAAATTTATGTGGAAAGGTAAACTGTATCAATTCTCATGCCTTGCTTAAGATTCTGTTCGGTCCACGCTTATTTACAAAGATACTCAAGCCTATAAATTCTAGCTGAGGAGCTTGAGCACATTTCAAGTTTCATTGATGACTCATTTTTAATGGGCTACTCCTATTCAGAATGCAAGCAAAACGTACATGAAACTCTACAATTGTTTCAGAGTTGAGTTTCTACCCATAAAGATCAATCTGTTGCAGAACCCACATATTTTACAACATTTAGGGTTTGTGTTAAATTAAATGAATATGACTATCTCTACATCCATAGAAACACAACAAATTATGCGAGGTTGCCAGGGGTAATGAAATCTGACTTTCTAAAATAGTGGCCAAGCTAATCGGTATGATGTAGCTTGTTTCCCTGGCGTTGAATATGGCCCACTGTTTTATCGTGATCTTGATAGGACAAAACAACAGCCCTTAAGTCTAACAGGGCAACTTTGATTATACATTGAAACTCTCCACTTTGGCGCTGGAGGACGTATCTTGGTGGGATAATAATGCATATGAGTCAAAAACATCTGAATCATGGCAAGATAGACCACGTATTGTATACGGACGCCTCTACCAAGGGATGAGGTGCAAGTATTTACAAACAGTCCACCGGAGGCGAATGGTCAATCGAAAAAAGACTCTGCATTAATTGTCTGGAACTCAAAGCAATGCTGTTTGGGCTAAAATCTCTCTGAGATCTAGCCCACCCACATCAAAGTATGCGATAATACAACGGCCATATATATAACCACATGGGTGGCTGCCACTCTCACCATTGCAATAAAATTGCAGGGAAATATTAGCGTGAAAGAATCAGTGACATGTGGTTAACTGTCAGCTATATCCCTGGGAAACTTAATGTGGCGGCTGACAAAGCTTCGAGAACATGTGATGATTCAAAATGGAGCTTGATGCTGAATTATTTCTTGAAATAACAGCATACTTTGGGACCCAAAGTTGACATGTTCGCTTCTAGACTAAACTATCAACTTAACCCTATGTCTCGTGGCACCCAGATCCACAGGCATGCTATTAACGCTTTGCATTGTTTGGAGTAAATTGTTTCTTTATGCTTTTCCAACTTTTAGTGTTATTTCACAAGTTTACAAAAGTAGAAAAGTAGCACAATTTTCATCGTGCCGAATTGGCCAACTCAATCCTGGTATCCGATGTTGGCAAGATTAATGATTCACCGACCCATTCTCCTACCCAAGAACAAAAGCAATGTGAGCTAACCATCCAATCAAACAAAGAACATCCACTCAAAGGTAGACTGAGACTTATAGCTTGTCTCTTATCCGGAGATCACTCTCAAGTAAGGGCATTTCACCACAAACTAAAGCAACAATACTTAATTCCTGGTTACCAGGAACACAAAATATCAGGTGTACCTTAACAAGTGGTAACTCTATGTTAATAAACGGAATGCAGATCCTTCAACCAACTTTACAGGTAGTTCTAGAATATTTACAGCACCTATTTGATCAAGGGATGAGTTACAGTTGCATAAACACTGCTCGAAGTATGTTATCTTCATTCGTTATCTTCTCCGTAGGGCGAAGTTTGTACAAAAAGACAAAGGTCCGATATTTCTCAGTAAAGACCGAGAAAACGAGGTTATTAAAAAGTTTATTATATGCCATTGTTTGACCTGAAACGAAGCTTGCTTTCTTTCTCGCCCTTGCTGTTTTGTACGGGTTGGCTTTCACTTTTCTAGTTCTTGTCAGTAAAATTTAAGTCGTTTCAAATCGTATCGTTTGGAAAGTTGAACTGTTTTCCAAGTTTTTTTCCTTCGAATCACATTCGTAAATGGTTTTTTGTTTCGTTTATTTTGCGCTTTGCTGTTTGCATTACAACGTTTTTTTTACATTTGATAGCAGAATTACGCGTTTTGGACCGTGGTCGATTACGGGAAAATAATGGACCGGCAAAAATGTTTCTGAGTCAATTAAAGCGCGCCATTTTGTGGGAAGTGACGCTTGCCAAATAATAATTTGTAACAATTACAACGGAGTCAGTCATTAAAAGCTTTCCAAAACATAAAAAGTTCACCATTTTCAACTATGCATCACAAAACGGGACAACTTAAAGAGAACTGGTATCTAAAGTGTAGCGAAATATTAACGGTTTGCTATTTACACAACAATGCGTAGCGCTCCATTTTTGTTCGACCACGTTAAGACTACGTTTACACTACGCCGGAGCGAGAAAGTGACGGCAGAATTTGGCTAAGTTAACACTGATCCGTTTGAATTCCGCTACAGTTTTGAGGGTGTTTACACTACTGTCTCTCCTGTCAAAATTCATTAGTTGTTTGTGAAAGATGGCACTATTTCTTATTTGTTTATTGCTAGGTGTTTATATCTCTAGCCATAGGTAATCAAAAACAATTATTTGTAATAATTACAACGAAATCACTAATTAAAAACATTAAATGTTTACCATTTTCAATTATGCGCTACCACACTTGACGAATTAGCTAAAGAGAACTGGTATCTAAAGTGTAGCGAAATATTATCGTTTACCTGTTTACACTACAATTTGCAGCGATCCGTTTTTGTTTGACCACGTTTAGAAAGTGTTGTTGTATCGCTCCGGAAAAGTGACGTTTCCAAACAATTCCGCTCCAGTGTAGTATAAACGAAACCCGGTTCTGTTACTTTTTAGCTTCGTTTTCAGACCGATCCTGATTAGTGTAAACGAAATCGAAAACATAGTTCAGCAGTAAAAATACATTGTTAATATGAATAAACAAACGTCTCAGCTTATGACTTTATAATCAAGTCAAATAAAAAGCAACTATTTTAAATATTTATATGGGTAGAGTTGAAAAATTAATTTAATTCTTTTAATTGCTTTTCAATTTTGTTTAGTGAGCTAACGGGATTCGTTATTTATGGCAGGTTAGCGTTATTTAAGGTAGGTTTGGGGCTCATAGGAAACTAGGTATTTTCATTTGCAAAAATTTGTTCCATTAACAGATCAAGGCGAAAAGTTTAGAATGTCCCATACCTGTGATCGATGAAAACGTGTATACTGAACCACTTACAGAACATGATACGAGTTCGTTATTAATAAATAACAAACAATAGTTAAA
>NW_025813530.1:0-41476 GCF_021976095.1 Xenia sp. Carnegie-2017
CCTCTACATACTCCCAACTCCCAAGTTACCTCTACGTAATCCCAACTCCCAAGTTACCTCTACGTACTCCCAACTCCCAAGTTACCTCTACGTACTCCCAACTCCCAAGTTACCTCTACGTACTCCCAACTCCCAAGTTACCTCTACGTACTCCCAACTCCCAAGTTACCTCTACGTACTCCCAACTCCCAAGATACCAACACGTATTTTCTATTATTTATTGAAGAGCTTTCACAAACCTGTAAGATGGTCTCCAGGTTAACAAAACAATCATCGTCAGTTTTCATTACAAAGGAAAAACTTAAAGTCGCCGAGAGCCTATTTAAAAAGAAAAGCCGACATGAAGCAAGATCAATATGACATATGACGACTGATGTCGTAGGTAAGGAGATACTGGCGAGATGAATTATACACTAATGCAAGTTATTTGGGCAAAAATAATGTTTAAAGTTGATTTGAGACTGTCCACTTATCGCCAGAAATTTCGCAGTGGCATGAAAAATATAAAAGTCTCAGACACTCTCTTACCACGAGAAAAACTGAAGCAACTGGGATGGAAGATTTCTGTAAACATCGACATTTGAAACAAAAAGAATATCAGAAATAGTTCTGCTTTCTTTAAGTAAACGTTCATTCTCATCGTCTTTCAATCGCTGCCAATCCGACATTCGAGTTTCTTCTTCCTCTTTCGTCACGACTCTCTTCCCCGGAGAATCTACGGAGGATTGCAAGTTGCTAAAGACTTTAAAGAAATTTATTCATAAAGCATTGTACCATCTTTTCTTTTAATATTTGGTGAGGGAATATTAGTATGGGGCGCCATCTGTGGTTTTATTATTTAACCGCATAACACTGTGATTTTCCCTGATTTATTAAATAACCAATTTCTTATTTTGGTTATTTAATAAATAACCACTTATGAAAACATCGAAAATTGGTTATTTATTAAATAACCATTTTCTACACGCCGAAAATTGGTTATTTATTAAATAACCAGTTTCTGCGCACGCGAAAAATGGTTATTTATAAATAACCAAAATAATTTCGAGACACTTGGCGTGCCAAATGACGTCAGCAAGCAATAAAATAATTTTCTCAGTCCCCTGGATAAGCACTCATTTCCGCACTGTCGCGTTATTGAAATTAGATCGCTTGTCGCGAAAAATTTCATTTTGTCTGTAAGTTTCCCGCTCGGCGTGTTTTCTATTTGTCTTTTTTGTCAAATAAATATGTCTCAAACGCACAATCTCCAAAGAGCAATTATCGAGGCCGTAGGAAGAGCAGTACACGAGGCACTGCGAGATCAACATGAAGAGGTAAGATACAAAGCAAAATATTCTCCTTTCATACTTGTAAATATTCAATGTGTGATATGCGTCGAATCACGAGGTCGTCGATTTTACGTGATAAAATTCTTACAATTTTAGTCCTCTGATGCAGCTACTGCCCACGAAAATAATAATGAACCACAGGTAACATTCTAGTGTATATGGGTGCACGTTTCTTGTAAAATATGTGCCGTTGAAAACGTTTAAATTATTATCTAACATTAAAGTTTTTTCCAAAATCCAACCGTAGCCCCAGCGACAGCCACAGCGTCAGACAACGCTCACACAGTTGTCACAAAGTAGAACAAGTAGCTCTAGCGCTGTAAGTTGGCCAATGTTTGTCTGATTATTATCATGCATGACTGCACTATCAAAATTTTTTTAACACCTTGTTTTGTCTGCTTAAAAAAATTGCTATAAATGCACCTCATTGTTATATAACTATGATTCAATGTGGCTTTTCAATGGCAATTTACTACAGGCAACCAATCAAATGAATTATGTCTTACAGACCAGACCTCTTCCATCGATTTTTGAAAGCAGTTGTATTCAATATTCAAATGTTGGTGGTAGAAAACGGAAAAGGTCATCAACATCCCAATCAAAGTCTGCAAAGCTTTACACAAAAGATGTTGTTTGCCTTTTACCATCAGAAAATGGCAAAGATATTCCAATTCCTCGTGGAAATAGCCGAGGTTGCTTAGCTAATATGGGTTTAATTGGAAAAATCTCATTAAACTCCGCATGGGTAGCAAAGGATGTTACCCGTGAAATAACAAGCATATTTGCCTCAGTTTTTGACTTGCTACCTGGTGAACTGCTGCCATTTGACTACTTAGGGCAAGTATTTTATGTTTTACTACACTTATATTGAATTCTGTCACCAATATCAATATGCACAAAAATTTGTGATTGAGTCATTGCTAGACATTATTGACGATACTTTTGATGATATGATGTAATGATGATATTTTTTTATTTCCGGCCCATGATATTTATTGAAGAAGAAAGTGTCCAATTATAAAGTAGCTAATTTGTTTTATCTTTATAGAATAACCAAAGGTACAAAAAAGCTTTCCATTTCTAAGACATCAACTTCCTTCCAATGGAATGCTCCAGAGGTCATATCACTGTGTTCTCAAGGATGTTTATACATCATTTCCAAATGGGAAAAATGAGGATGTTGATGGAGCTTTAATTGTTGAAGTGAGTCATATAGGGTGATACTTTCGCTATGTCTGTTGTAGCAGTAATTGTTCTTCATCGTAGTGTTGGTTTCTTTTCTATTTCAATGTATATTGCCATTGCCTTGAATGAAAATTTCAGGATGACTCCGAACAGGATGATTTTGATAACAAACTTTTAAATATATCAATGTCTACCTGGCTGCAAAGTGTGTCAGGGGATCAATGACTATACCGGCTGCACAAAGTCATTCAGAGGGATCGATGACTATACTAGGTGCTGCACAAAGTTTTCAGAGGGATCAACTAGCCATCATATAACTTCCACCATTGAGAGCAATCACTATAGGTCAGTATGTATTGCTGTCAGATACCATTTTACACTAGTAGGTTGGGATACACACTATGTTACTGATTTTGTTTTTAAAATTATTGTGCAACGTCTGGATTTACTGTTTCTGTTTGTGATTGTTGGTTTATATATTCACCAGCTATTTTGGAATGACAAATTTATTGCTATGACTTTAAAACAATATTGGATGATAACGTACGAACGACTATGTTATTTCCAGTTTATTAATATGCATGATAATTACAATGACATAGTAGAATAAAAAACGAGTAATTATATACAGCTTATCTTTAGCAATGTATATGCTGTTATGAAAGAGTGTCCTGTAACAAATTTCTTCTGTGTTAAATTCTTTTAGGTCATTCTTAGGATTGCTTGATCCAGACCCCATTGAAATTAGCGATGATGACAACGATGAGGTGCAGACAGCTATTCAAAATAGCATGGGCTTAGCAAAGTATGGTAATCAGCTAAAAAAAGCGTTAACGGAAGACAAGATGCCATGCTAATTTTTTTCACTTGGTTATTTGTCTTTAGCGATTCAAGCGCGCAACAAATGGTTAGTACTGTTTTGAATGACCACATAGATAAAGTGATGGTTGGAAAATCCTGTGACGTAGCCATATCTAAAAACATTATTAACGTTCGCCGCAAGCATGTATTTGAAGACGGTATTGCCAAGCTAGGAAGAAAAATTTGATCCTTCACGTCCGTTGTCTGTCATGTTTGCCGACGAAATCGGGTCTAGCGAGGGTGCTGTGGATCTAGGAGGGCCGACACGAGAATTTCTCCGCCTTGCAGTTTCAGGAGCCTTTTCTTCGAACGCGTTCCTGGGATTGCCCTCGAAAAGGTGCTGGTTATGAACCAAGAAGGTAGTCGTGCGTTGATTGTCTTCATGATAAAACTGAATTACGTAGATATAAATTTTGTTAAATTTAGCCGAAGGGATTAATGTACGTTATCAATTTAGCTACATAGCTACAAAAGCACGTATCGAACAGCATAATTGTGTTTCCTTTACATCCAGCAAAGAGGAAAACTTGTATTTTCAATGTGGAAAACTTCTTTCCGTTTCCTTGTGTAATGGTGGAACTGCAGGACATTGTCTATCCCCCTCTATGTATGACTTCATTGTATTTGGTGAAGAAAATTGCCACCCATGTATCGACGATGTACAAGATTGTGAAGTAGAAAGTATCATAGAACGGGTAAATATTTGCTTTTTTATCAATAGTGAAAAGTCTGACGTTGTATCTCGATATTGAGCTGGCATTTTCACAAATCATACTTCCCGTCTGTAGATCAGTGCTACTACAGAAGAAACAACGTTTGCAACTATAGTAGGATCTGATGATGCCATTGATGTTTTTGCACAAGCTGGCTTTCACGGCATTCCAAAGTTTGAAACAAGAAAACAGCTTGTGGAAGAGCTTTGTCAATTTTTTCTAATTGATAAAGCGAGAAGTGCAATTGAGCAGTTCAAGGACTGGTTAAAAACACTGGGTGTTCTTAGCTTATTAAAAGGAAATCCACTTCTCTTCCGCCCATACTTCTGCCATCGTAGCAAGCCGCTGACCGCGATAGAAGTTGACAGAATATTTACACCAGATTTTCAGAAGATGGTTGTCGAAGACGTGAAAGGGAGGAGCTCGTTATAATGCATTGGCGTGACTATCTACAAGAGTGCGAAGGTACTTTAAAAGCTTTTTCCATCACCTTAAAAGATCGAAGTGATAGAAATGAAATAAACGCCTCGTATCTATAACCTCTAGGGTCTATTTAATGCCCCAGGCATTAATTGCATAATAAACGTTATTCAATTGCTTGTTATCAAACGTGTTATCAAATAATTGCTTTTGACGAACAATCCATTTCAAAAGTACAACTTTTATTTATTTTCTCTAGCAAACTGCTTTGCCAATGTTTCAGAGCCTCTTGTATCTTTGCCGATGATTATGATTTTTGCAACTGGGTTGGAGGAAGAGCCTCCCTTAGGATTTCATGACAAACCAACTATTTGTTTCTGGGAAGATGTTCGTCCCAAAAGCAACACCTGCGCTCACATTTTGTATTTGCCACTTCATAATGATAAAGATGATCTTAGTTATGAAGAATTTCAAGAAATGATGAACGATGGGATTCTGAACTCACCTACATTTGGTGCTCCATAGACATGCATGTATAAGAAAGCTGCTGAAGTTAGAGTCTAAGCAATAGTTGTGTTGATTTAATTTACGATTTGGTAATGATGTAAAACAACGTATTTCTAACTGACGTATCTATATTCCTCCTAGCATGTCATTACTGTATAAAATAGTTAGTGAAGACTATATTTTTACTACTCATATATGACTTGTCTTGTTTACGTTTTGCTGGCTGGCAGATCAATCCCAAGAGAGGTTGACCATTGTTGCTAATGTTCTCCAAAGCCCTAGACCAAATCTGCCTGCTAGCAAAAGTAAACAAGGCAAGTCATCTATTGTGCATGCAAATCTTCAGGGTTCTGCTCATCAAGCATTGACTGTCCCAAGAAACGAACAGCCTCAAGGTATGCTGCTTTTCCGCTCACTGCCGAAAGAGATTGAATGAATGTACTAAAATTTTGCAACTGTAAGTCACCTTGCAAAGGGCATGATATATCTGGTACATTGACGTGAGGTAAATCACTTGACGCTAGTTCTTCAATGTTCTAGTACATTGACGTGAGGTAAATCACTTGACGCTAGTTCTTCCTAGACCAAATCTGCCTGCTAGCAAAAGTAAACAAGGCAAGTCATCTATTGTGCATGCAAATCTTCAGGGTTCTGCTCATCAAGCATTGACTGTCCCAAGAAACGAACAGCCTCAAGGTATGCTGCTTTTCCGCTCACTGCCGAAAGAGATTGAATGAATGTACTAAAATTTTGCAACTGTAAGTCACCTTGCAAAGGGCATGATATATCTGGTACATTGACGAGGTAAATCACTTGACGCTAGTTCTTCAATGTCAAGATTGCTTGTGTTTGGTAGCATATCATCTTCATGGTATGCATTTCTAATGTTAACCCAAAACAATTGTTCAGGTGTTTTGTTTCCTTCTGTAGATATTTTATGGTTGTTGTGAGCAGCAACAAACTCGTCAAGGATTTTGTTGATTCGTGGCAGATACACTGAATGGAGGCAAAATATATCAGTGTCATTATTGACATTCAATACACCTTCACTTTCAAGTGCATAAAATTCAGATCTAAAACTTGTTAGAACTTGTTCATTTAGTGCTCTGTTATGTCTTTCGATTCTCTGATTGTGCACTGAATTCCCTACAACAACCGGCTTAGTTTCATTGCCTCGTGTTAAAATCATGTTGCGCCAGATGTCAACATTTTCGCCACCAAGATCGGTACGAATTCTATAAGGACGCCCATACTTCGAGACAGCACATAAGAAGTGATATAGAACAGTAGTTGCTCGATTGTTTGAAGAACAATGTGCAAATACCACTAATCGACTAAAACCATCGATACCATGGTGTATGACAAGTCTCCATCTAACAAGTTTATGGTTCCCATCAATATGCCAAATATAGTTGGGAAAAGGATTAGTATAAATGCGACGCTTTATTGGTTTATTTTTCTCTTCGACACCTAATGGATCAACCATATGAATGGCTTTTCTCACTTTTTGTCGCTGAATGTAAAGACCCCTAGATTCAAGGTACCCTTGAACCATGACCTCGCCAGCCTTAGGATGATTTTGTTTAATGGCGTCCACTTCTTTCTCTATTTCGTCTTGTGACAATTGTGAAAAGTTTTCTCGATACAACCCAGGGGCGGATCTAGGATTTTGGATACCATAGGCAAAACATTATGACGTCATTCAGTGCTAAACCTATGACGTCATACTTTGCAAAACATACTACACTATTTATGCTTTCGATAAATTGTTTAAATCAAACAGTCTAATCATTCAGCTATGCAGAATCTTGTAGATCTCAATCGTATAAATACATAAAAACATTGTATATTTATACTTACATATCACAAGGTCGTTGATTTTCACTATTCAGAATATTGAATGCACACAAGACTGTTTCGCCCCATATCAGGGCTCATCAGCATGCCTAGGAACACTTTAACGCAAAACAAAAAATCGTGATCCGGCATGGACAGCCCTGTGAGAGCCGAATTAAGCAGACTGGTTATGGCGCCAGAAGTTCGCCTACACACCTTTGAAAAGGAGTTTGGTTAGAAATGGGTGACTATATGGGATATTTCATGGATGTGATATTGCTCAATTTTCACACCATCCCAGTCAATTCCAACCCTTTACCCCCACCTAAAAATGAGCACTCTGGTTTTGAAGGCGCCAGAAACTGCCTTTCACACCTTTAGCAAATAGCAAAAGGAGTTTGGTTAGAAATGGGTGACTATGTGGGACATTTCATGGATGTAAGATTGCTCAGTTTCTTACACCATCCCAGTCAATTCCAACCCTTTACCCCCCACCTAAAATGTGCACTCTCATTTGCCAACAAATGAGCAGAATGTAAATGTAATGTAATAGTCAAAATAGAGCTTTGTATAAAGAGTCTTTGTGAAGACTAAAATTTGGTGTAAGGAAAAATTATTCTATTTATGCTTAACAATTTTTGAAAGTAAATTTATGTCGACAACGGCCGAGTACCATACACGTACTCAGCAGTTTTAAGATTGGAATGTATATAGGGAAAAAAACCTTTATCGGGCGAGCTATTAGTTTGATGCAAATTCTATTGACGTTACTATTGTGTACAACGCACAATAAATGGTTAACATATGGACATTTCAACAAAATAAAAAACTAGGATATGAATAAATTCATGCAAATTTTAGCCTTGTATTTCCAACAGCAAAAGTATTAATAACCTCACCAATATCTGGTACAATTTCCTGATGAATTTGCATCAAGGCCAAACCATTTAAGCGTTCCCCAACCATGGTACTTCGCTGATAGTTTTTAAGTGTCCTAAGGGAAGAAATAGATCGTTCACATTCACAAGAGGTAATGGGGAGCGTTCCTAAAATACGTAGTAAAATTTTAATGTTTTCAAATCCGGCGAAATGAACAGATTTTAAAGTCTGGGCAATGTTATCAGGAAGGAGGCCGCAGTGGGTCTCCCAATAAGTGTACCACAACCTAAGTTCAGCATCTAAGGCCAAAGGATTTGGCAAATCATCATAATAAAAGTTAGCCACAGTTTTGAATGGCTCTTTCCAATCCACCCCATCTCTTGTCATGGACATCATTTTCGTCGGTACAATGCTAAGGCCTTTATAGACATTCACACTCTCAAGGTCGAATCGTGATTCTAAAGAAGATTGCAAATGATCTAGTAGAGGAAGAGTAATTGCACGTTTATAATACTCAGAAATGGTTGTGTGGGGAATATTTTCCTGGTCGTTTGTTTGCGCACTGTTCTTGGTTTCCATTCTTCAATGCCAACTTTGCTGCCAGTTCAAGCGCTTCGTCATACCAGGTGTCATGATAAAAATCAGAGGAATTCCTCATGTTCACCACCTCAGTTTTCAAAGTTGAAATTAAATGAATACCATCCATTATATCGATACTCTTACCCTGTAATAACTGTGTTACTGGAAGAGTTGAATCAAGAATATTTCTCGTGATAACTAAAGCAACGACGAAATCAAACCTGTCAATAAGTTGAAACAAAGATGAGGCATCAGACTGAAGCGACGGTTTGAACTCACCATCTAGATTTTCAGACATATCGTTAAGGGTGGTGTATACAGGTACAAAAGCTCTTGGAATGTATCTAAACCTTCGATACGTTCTACCCATCTAGTTTTGCAAACGTCTGTTAATCTAGTCTTTTCGAGTTTGTTTCTGAATTACGTATATGTTTTTCAAAGGGAATATTGCGAGTTTGGGAAATTTTAATAAAATTAGTGGCATTGTTAACATGTTTCAACATATCATTGACAACACGTATACTCAAAGAATCGCAAATGGATAAGTTTAACCTATGACTATAGCAGTGTGTATAAAGAGCCTTTGGGTTAAGCTTTAAAATTTGAGCTGCTAGACCATTAGTGCAACCAGCAACTGAACCAGCCCCATCATAACCTTGCCCCCTACAATCATCTATTGATAAAGTCAGTTCCTTTAGAGCCTCTAAAAGTAGCTTGGCAAGTTGAGCACCACTTAGTCCCCACTTACAAAAAGAAATGAAATGAATTCTTCCCTGATATTCATATCGGTATCAACAAAGCGCAAAACAAGAGACATTTGTTCTTTATGTGAAGAATCAGATGCTTCATCAGCAATAACAGAAAAAACTTACTTTTTGATATCAGAAATAATCTGATTACTGATTACCTGGCCACAACATTTAATGATTTTATTTTGACTTGTTTTAGAAATATAACTTCTATTCTTACCACAATTCTTTAAATGATTTTCTAAAACTTTATCCCCTCTCCTAACTCCATAATTGAGTGTTTCAATGAAATTACCAACCCTCCAGATGAATAACAACCAACAGTAGGGTGATACTTGGAATCATCACGATGCCCACGAAGAGGTAAACCTAGACGTCCACAAAAAATGACAGAATCAATAATTGGAGATAGTATTTCCCTATTCTGTTCTATTTCTTTCTTGATACCAGCATCCATGATCATCTCGATAGGCTGCAGAGTACCTGATATTTGGGAACGCAAAGCATCAAAATTGGTGATGTGGATGCATGCAAACCGACTTCTCCCTTTACTTTTTCCAGCATGTTGAGTGAAAGAGCATTTAGCATTCTTCCAATCTTGAAGAGGTTCAGTAAACAACTTTTACTTTACTGGCCTTGCCTGGGAATCTATTGCCAAACAACACACACGATAGACAATACGCACCATTTTGTGAAGGTGAATAGCAAAGCCATTCATGCTGGTCTAGCCAATCATGCCTAAATGATCTGCCATTAGATTTAGGAAAATGATACTTTTTATCTGGTTTATATACATTTTTTATCAAATGACATATTTCAGAATTATCCATACCCTTAACTTTCTCCCTATACAAGGAAACATCAAAATTATGGGTTAAAACAGCAGGTTGCATATCACCAGAAGTTGGAATACCAGGCAATAGTTCCTGGGATGATGTGTGAAGCAAAAGACTATTGGCTTTATTTAATGTCTGAGCAAGAGCTGCAGCAGAAGAAAAACTCTCATTGGGCATCCTTTAAAAGTTGGTTGGGCAGCAGGCCTATTAGTTGAAGTAAAAAATTTGAAATGTCAACTGTTTTGGTGCAATATTTGGAAAAATTTTGACAAATTTTCGTTTCTCTGTTGTTGAGCTGCTAGAATTAGACTGTGTACAGGAATTAGACAATTTTCGCTTCAACCTGTGGGCATGGAAAATGAGAGGCACAAAATGATTAGACTGAAAAGTCTCACCTGGTTGTACAGATCCTTCATGACAAAACAAAATATTAATAGCATCCAAACCTCTTTGGCTTAATAACCGGGCTGAACAATACGATTAAATAACAATTTATATCTACTTTCACCAGAATCAGGATAAAAGTATGAATTTTTCTACCTAAAACAGAAGATAGGCCCAAAATACAAAGAAAAGATGACCATTTCTGGTCATTACAATTTAAAATAGCCTCCTGTTTTACCAGTTCATCTGTTGTATATCCAGTGTCTAAACATTCTTTAGACACTGACAAAGGCAAAAGATTGTTTAAGCTTTGGGCAAAGTAATCACTGTGCTCACTTATAACAGACAAAAGCATGGGTGTTGAGCATAAAAGCAGCATGAATAAATAGCTCAAGCGATGTTAAAATTCAAAGTAGGGACCAATGCATTGTTACCTACCAGAACTAGGGAAGCTGAACTGTAGAGGCAATTGCCAGAAGCTTCAGATCTTAAAAAATATTCAAGAAAAGAAATTAATATTTTGTTTGGTAGATTGATTGCATTGTATGAATGAATTGCTGACTGTAGACAAAGATATAGCCTAGCGAAATTGAGATTTAACCATTTTACACGTATATATAAATACTACAATACGATATATATAATTATAATATATTTACCTTATTGCAGTACAAGTCTTTCCGTCATGAGCGTGCTTTGGCACATATATTTCAGCTCCAAAATTTCGACACAGAGTATGGTCGGGGTCATAAATTCTATCTAACAGCTGCTCGTTAGTAAACATAGGTCGAACGTCGACCAATAAACGAGAATAAAGCTCATTAAGGCATTTTAAATCGTTTTTGGCCAACGCAGACTGAGCAGTCTCGTATAAATTACCACAACACAATGAAGACATTATAAAATATCACAAAACCGTAAACTGAGCACAGAGGCTGTTCAGAAACAATACGAGTGTATGTTAATTTTCAATTGCCTAATTTGCCTAGCTCAACTATGCTTATCAACAGCAATGATTGGTTGGAATTGCTCAAGTTAGGCAAAAAATTGACCAATGAAAGCATACGGTTGCAAAAATTGCCCAATCAGAATACCTATACACGATGTCAAGTTAGGCAAATTCATCTTGTTTAGGCAAATTGCTAACAACCAATCAAATGGCTAGATCGCCTTCTTGACTTAGGCAAAATGGCTGCTTTGCCTAACGACACGGAGCTTTATAGATAATCATACGCATCTGGACTACGATTCATATCAAAATTACGTCATTTAATTGCACAACATTTCTAAACAAAAGTCAGATGATTTGACTGCGATAAAGTGCTATTCATAGTTTCATAATTCGATAAATTCGTATCGAATCTAAGTCGAAGTATATTTTGGTAATTTCACCATAGGCACTTGCCTATGGTGCCTACCCCTAGATCCGCCCCTGATACAACCCATACTCCGACATTGCTTTGTAGACCACTGACCTGTCGACTTTCAACTGTCTGGCAATTTCCACAATCGTAAGTCGTAACTGAAGCAAATTTTCCAATACATCCCTTGGAATTATTTTCTTTGGTCGACCAACTCTTCCTGAATTGTTACTGATTAAAATGAAATGAGTTCAATACAAATGTAGTACTATAGAAATACCACATAATATTTGCTAAGTTTTCTTACCCCTTATTTTCATCATTTGAGTTGGAATTCTGGCAAAGTTATAAATTTATCAAAATTTAACGATGTTTTTCACTTGGATGCACCCATATACACTAGAATGTTACCTGTGGTTCATTATTATTTTCGTGGGCAGTAGCTGCATCAGAGGACTAAAATTGTAAGAATTTTATCACGTAAAATCGACGACCTCGTGATTCGACGCATATCACACATTGAATATTTACAAGTATGAAAGGAGAATATTTGCTTTGTATCTTACCTCTTCATGTTGATCTCGCAGTGCCTCGTGTACTGCTCTTCCTACGGCCTCGGTAATTGCTCTTTGGAGATTGTGCGTTTGAGACATATTTATTTGACAAAAAAGACAAATAGAAAACACGCCGAGCGGGAAACTTACAGACAAAATGAAATTTTCGCGACAAGCGATCTAATTTCAATAACGCGACAGTGCGGAAATGCGTGCTTATCCAGGGAGGACTGAGAAAATTATTTTATTGCTTGCTGACGTCATTTGGCACGCCAAGTGTCTCGAAATTATTTTGGTTATTTATAAATAACCATTTTTTCGCGTGCGCAGAAACTGGTTATTTAATAAATAACCAATTTTCGGCGTGTAGAAAATGGTTATTTAATAAATAACCAATTTTCGGCGTGTGTAGAAACTGGTTATTTAATAAATAACCAATTTTCGATGTTTTCATAAAGTGGTTATTTATTAAATAACCAAAATAAGAAATTGCTTATTTAATAAATCAGGGAAAATCACAGTGTTATGCGGTTAAATAATAAAACCACAGATGGCGCCCCATATATTAGTGTTTGGCACTAGGCTTTAAACTTCATGAGTCTGCACAGTCCATTTGACAAATTTTTCAGTTTCATAGTCATGGTAAAGACAAGCTGGATCTATTTTCATCGCTTTCTGAGTGATTAAATCGTTTGGTCACCTAAATGTACGCAAAATCATCTGAGCATGCGCAGTACGCTTGGAAATGCGCAGTACGCTTGGAAATGCGCAGTACAAGCAAAGTCTATTCGACCAATTGTCTGAGTAAACGATCATGGAAATGACCAACTGCATTTATTAGAATCAATTAGGGAGTAGATAACTTGCTTACTAACAAATTATTAAAGATATCAACTGAGCATGCGCATTTAACTTGACAGTTTTTGACTTCATAGTTATGGCAACGACCAGCTGCATCTACAAGCCCCGAATTTGAAGTAAATAGCATGCTTAGTAACAATTAAATGGATAAATCATCTGCGCATGCGCAGTACATTCGACCAATTGTTTATAGTCATGGCAACGACTAACTATATGTACTTGCACTATATTTGTGGCAATTAGCTCACTTAGTCGCAAATTATCAAAGAAATCATCTGGGCATGCGCAGTAGTGACTTAAATAATACCGCAACTTTCGTAAGCCTCTGAATTTTTGTATATATATATAAAGCCAATATTAGGTATAGTAGATGTCAACTAGCAGTGGAAGCTGGGTGCGATATGTATGCAGTGGCTTAGGGTCCAGACGTTTCGGGTCGCGACCGCACTCTCCCTGCGTACCCCGAGCAAAGCCTATCGCAGGTGATCTCGGGTCTGATGGGCGGAAGCTTGCTATTGCATCTCCCAAGTAGGATAGCGTGGAGGGGCCGAAATCTCCTACCGAAACGTTAACATGCGGCGTTCTAGTGCCTCGGCTTAAGCAGGTATCGGGAAGCATGGACCGAAAACGGGGTTTTTTGCTTTTGAATTTAATCTTTTTTTTTGTATAAAAAGAAACTAGAACATTCAAGGATATTGCAAAGTTAAAAAATTCCGCCTTAATGACTTATAATTTAAACCAACTGTAAATATGTTTATACGCTTTTACATGTTAACTTTTACAAGGTAACTATCTCATAACTCTCGTGATGAACGAGAGCCTCCTTATACAATATAACTCTCATATCATGAACAAAAGTATCCATGAGCTTCATGGAAAAATGGATTATCTAATTCTTATAATAGATTTTACAAAGTTAGCATTTAATAAGCCAAGCCATTTGTATCGTTTAAATTATACCCTTATGTCATAAATTCATTGTGAATAATAACTTTTTACCTTATTTTCACGGTTCAATCTAGAAAGTAACTTTACATTTCGAGTGATTTTACGGTTAAACAGTTAACTTTTCGGATTCATATGACTTCTTTTGATCGCATAGAGACAGCCATCCAATTTATTACGTACATGCATGTGTACTTTGCACTTCATTGCAAGAAACCACCCTACCAACAAATATCCAAATCCGATTTTAGCAGCATCGTACCCCGAGAAAAGCCTATCGCTAGGGTCTGATGGGCAGAAGCTTGCTATTGACATCCCAAAGTAATAGGGATATTTGCCACCTTTCAATTAATAGGATATCGAAATGGACCGAAAACGGGATTTTTTGTTTTCAAAATTTTCTCTTAAAGAGTAAACAAAATTAAAAATTCTCGCAAGCTTCCAACGGAAAAGACTCACAGCTTATAAGGCTTTGGGGCAATGCGTGGGCTACAACAGGAGAGGCATTCTTCATTAAAATTAAACTAAAATTGAGAAGAGGCTTACTCCCAAACAAATGCTAGCAACAAATCCACTTTACTGCTGAGGATATTTTGTTTCTTTTCAATGTGCGCAGAAAAATCCAGTTAAGAGCAACTGTTGCATCAAATTTCTCGTTGTTAACCGCGAAAACGAAGAAGTCAGTACGTACGTAATGTAGCATAAAAACACCTACTGTAAAGTCGATACATGAACGTTCCAGCCCCATCCACGCATCTAGCATCAGGAATTGATTCCTCGACTTCGGGAAAGACGGCGAACTCGTTGTTAATCCGTCTTATCTAGGAAAAAAGAGTAGGTTTGGGTTAGTATTCACCATAGATTTGTAACTGTAGCCAACAAAATATAAAATTATTTAACATTGAATTGGAAAACCCTTTATATACGTTCTAGTAGATTAGTAATGCTTGCAACATCGATTAAGTAACCAATTGTTTATTAATACACATGAATTTGCTACATCAAAAGCGAAATAAAGCCTCGTGCTCAAGAATCTGTTGTAAAATAAACAATAAATATCCATTGAAAACTTGTATTTAGCAATATCGTAAAATGTCAATAATTTAGTCCAAATATCGATAAGAGGGCACCGAAGAAAAACATTTATTACTGGATAGTAATTCTTTCGGAGAAAATCGCTTCACTTGCTCTAAATCATAACAATTCACCTCCAATTGGCTATGACATAAAACTTCTTTATGGTTTTATACCTTGTGTACATTGAAATAATCCTCTCCGTTTTCAATGTTGGCAAAATACTCGCATTTTCTGCATCGAGAACTTGAACATTTTACGTTTTCAGACACGACGCTGCCCTTGAAGTCCTATAATGGCATTTGAAACGTACCAAATGTTCAAACTCTATAGAAAAGTTCAAAGTCATAATTAACTTTGTGACTAAGCTTCAATATCTTACATGTTTGTGCATGTAGATCGTCCAGGTCAGTAGAGTCCTGAGAAGGACTGTTGGTGTTGATGTTGACTGACGTTTCGACAACTTTAGTGGTAGTTATCTTCAGAGTCAAGTGAGGAGTAAACGTCAGGTTTGCCATATTTGTTATCTGCTTGCAGACGTTTACTCCTCACTCGACTTTGAAGATGACAACCACTAAGGTTGTCGAAACATCAGTCAACATCAACACCAACAGCCCTTCTCAGCACTCTACTAACCTGTACAAACATGATAACGATACTCCCGAGCTCAAACAATTCACTTGAATATTTTGATAAATTATCGACTTGTTACTCACCTTTGGCAAAATAAAGTTTTCAATTGCTTTAAACGACGAACCGTTTTCTGTTGTACCAGGGTCTTGGAAAGAGAAATAAACAGATATAATTTCGCTCTGAAACGAGATAAAACAATTTAGATCAAATAACTTGTAAACGGTATTTATAAACTGCATGGTTTAACCTTAGTTGTTCTGTCGTAGAGTCGAACAGAAGAGTTCCTTTTTGAATTCAACGATGATAAAGAGATGCCAAGACGAGTCAAAATAATGGGACGGATGATCTGTATAAAAATAATTGTATTGTATTGCCAACCCAAATTTTTACTCCTGAAGCCAAACAGACACTTTATGCAACAGGTTTCAGACTTTGTTCAGAAGGTCCCAAAGTTCAATGCAACAGTGTCCGTTGAGCAGTTCTTAATGGCTACAAATAACTAACTAATACTCACATCAAAGTCCCATCCGATAGATCCACTGTGAAAATATCTCAAATTTTCTTCATTTGGTCGTTTGTAAGCAATTACTTCATTTTCGTAGTCTAAACATCAATATGACAAACATATAAACACGTTTGATCATGCACTCGTTCCAGCCTCTATGACGGTAAAATCTCCATGAGAGATAGCAACACATATTTCCATCAAGACTGTCTGATCTTCGCTACAAATACATACAGCAATGATAAATTCGCAGCAGTGGCTGATTAATAATTACGGAGCATGTAGGCTAAGGCAAAATTACGAGGCCTGGTGATATTTAATCCCTCCACTAAGCTCAGTCTCTTGACAACGTTTGCGTTCTTTACGTTCCTTTGCCTTTGCATTTCCTAGCTTGCGTTTGTAACACATAGTGTGAACGATACAAAAGAAATTAATAGTTCAAAATAAACTTTAAAATTATCAAAACAGTCTGCAGAAATAGGAAATCCTCGTCAGTTCTTAGCCTCGCGCATTTAAACACTAGATGGTACGAAAGTCTTTTTCGTCGATATTCAATCGCACGTACGGTTTTCAACATCATAAATGGTCTAAAAACGGCACTTTTAGCAAGTTCCAAGCAGCAAAAAGTAAAAACTAACAATGTCTTGGTTTACTTTTCGTAATGAGTAATCCGCAACTGATTAACTTTAAATATCACATGTATAGTAGGTTATGTTCGACGTTTGTAAATATGTGCCTCGTTAGTTTATCGCCTGCATCGAGATTCCAACGTCATATTGTTTTATATCGGCTTTTCCAGGCGCCAAACCTCACAACTATCAAATCAAAAGTAAATTTTCAAACTTGGAGATTCGATTTTCTTTCTTTCGCATTTGTAAGGATCAATCCTGAACTCTGGAGGAACGTAACATGCATTATTTGAAACGATGAACTTCACCAACACTCTAAAACAACAATGGAATAGTAACCAACACTTTATTTTTTCAGATTTAGTCATTCTACTTAGTTATATCACTGGTACAATTTTTTTTTTGCGACAGAAACGGTTGTTGGGAACTCTGGCCAAGAAAACCACAGCAAAGAAAGGGATATTTTAGGCAAGTGTACCGTGAACCGTTATTTCTTGTGAATATTCGAGTTTAGCCTCAATACAATGACGTTAGTCAACACAGTTAAATTTATCATATGACAAAGAATGCAGTTTGCATGAGTTGTTCTTGTGTAGAACAAAACTGATAAACGAAACTAAAGACCTTGCTGTTGGTATATTCAATAGGCCATCATAGAAACGCACAACGCTACACTACTTAAAGAATGGCGGTCAGCTAAAATGTCCAATTCGATTCTACGTAGATCTGACAATTGCTAAAACGTTACTCATATCGGTAATCAGATTAGTTTACCAAACATTTCACTGGTATTGAAGACATACGTTGTAAACGTTCTCTGGTATTGAAGAAATACGTTGTAAACGTTCTCTGGTATTGAAGAAATACTTTGTAAACGTTCTCTGGTATTGAAGAAATACGTTGTAAACGTTCTCTGGTATTGAAGACATACGTTGTAAACGTTCTCTGGTATTGAAGAAATACGTTGTAAACGTTCTCTGGTATTGAAGAAATACGTTGTAAACGTTCTCTGGTATTGAAGAAATACGTTGTAAACGTTCTCTGGTATTGAAGAAATACGTTGTAAACGTTCTCTGGTATTGAAGAAATACGTTGTAAACGTTCTCTGGTATTGAAGAAATACGTTGTAAACGTTCTCTGGTATTGAAGAAATACGTTGTAAACGTTCTCTGGTATTGAAGAAATACGTTGTAAACGTTCTCTGGTATTGAAGAAATACGTTTAAACGTTCTCTGGTATTGAAGAAATACGTTTTAAACGTTCTCTGGTATTGAAGAAATACGTTGTAAACGTTCTCTGGTATTGAAGACATACGTTGTAAACGTTCTCTGGTATTGAAGAAATACGTTGTAAACGTTCTCTGATATTGAAGACATACGTTGTAAACGTTCTCTGGTATTGAAGACATACTTTGTAAACGTTCTCTGGTATAGAAGAAATACGTTGTAAACGTTCTCTGGTATTGAAGACATACTTTGTAAACGTTCTCTGGTATTGAAAAATACGTTGTAAACGTTCTCTGATATTGAAGACATACGTTGTAAACGTTCTCTGGTATTGAAGAAATACGTTGTAAACGTTCTCTGGTATTGAAGAAATACTTTGTAAACGTTCTCTGGTATTGAAGAAATACGTTGTAAACGTTCTCTGGTATTGAAGAAATACTTTGTAAACGTTCTCTGGTATTGAAGAAATACGTTGTAAACGTTCTCTGGTATTAAAGAAATTCGTTGTAAACGCGACAGGCCAATTTGAAACACTGTTCTACACTTTACCTTCACAAATATTGTGTTTGCTGTAACGTTTCACACGCTAAGTAGCTCTAATTGAATACAAAACACACTACAGCTACCCTCAAGAAAATTCAGTGTTTTCCCTGTGCTTACCTTTTATTTAGAGATGAATGTCGTCTTGCATAGCCAACCCATGATTCACGTAAACTTTGCCTCAAATCAAAGTTGCCGCGCGATGAAAGTATTCCAACGACCAAATCATAATGAGAATAATTCTCTGCTGTCAAGAACATTATTTTAAAACATTAAAGAAAACAAGTGGAAACACAAATACAAAAATGGACTATGTAGGATAAAGTTTTTAGATAACATGGTTAAATAACACTAGCGAAAGTTTTAATAAAAGCTCACTCTTGATGAAAACATAAGACTGGAGTATATAAGGACTCAAGATTCAACATCAGATCACTCCTGATGAAGACACTAGACTGGAGTATATAAGAACTCAAGATTCAACATCAGATCACTCCAGATGAAGACATTAGTCTGGAGTATATAAGGACTCAAGATTCAACATCAGATCACTCCTGATGAAGACACTAGACTGGAGTATATAACGACTCAAGATTCAACATCAGATCACTCCTGATGAAAACATAAGACTGGAGTATATAAGGACTCAAGTTTCAACATCAGATCACTCCTGATGAAGACACTAGACTGGAGTATATAAGGACTCAAGTTTCAACATCAGATCACTCCTGATGAAGACACTAGACTGGAGTATATAAGGACTCAAGATTCAACATCAGATCACTCCTGATGAAACATAAGACTGGAGTATATAAGGACTCAAGATTCAACATCAGATCACTCCTGATGAAGACACTAGACTGGAGTATATAAGGACTCAAGATTCAACATCAGATCACTCCTGATGAAAACATAAGACTGGAGTATATAAGGACTCAAGTTTCAACATCAGATCACTCCTGATGAAGACACTAGACTGGAGTATATAAGGACTAAAGTTTCAACATCAGATCACTCCTGATGAAGACACTAGACTGGAGTATATAAGGACTCAAGATTCAACATCAGATCACTCCTGATGAAAACGTAAGACTGGAGTATATAAGGACTCAAGATTCAACATCAGATCACTCCTGATGAAAACATAAGACTGGAGTATATAAGGACTCAAGTTTCAACATCAGATCACTCCTGATGAAGACACTAGACTGGAGTATATAAGGACTCAAGTTTCAACATCAGATCACTCCTGATGAAGACACTAGACTGGAGTATATAAAGACTCAAGTTTCAACATCAGATCACTCCTGATGAAGACACTACGCTAGAGTATATGTAAACTCATCTTTCAAAAACATATCGTTTATACTCAAGATATTAGATAGACGTACGACAATCTATAATGTCATATAAATCACGATAAAAAATCTGGTCCCCGGAGTCGACATGCTATCAGGCAGGCAACAAACAAAGATGAGATAGCTGTACAAACCTGTATTATCGCAGCAAAGCTTCAAATCTTTAACAACAAGATGATTATAGATGTATAACACGAAAATAGCGATCAATATTAGTAAAGTTGGCTTAAGGATGTCATTTAATGTAAACATAAGTTGAAATTAAACAGTTACAATTAACTATAGCGTATAAATATCTTTCCCTATGTAAAATAATCTATACATTATCCTCAATAACGAACTATACACATTGTTGCATTTTAATATATACGAACTTTGACCTCGGGTGTGTTGCGGAAACGTCATGTAAGGAGTCTTAAAGCATCAATATAAATTAGCAAACTTTGTGATCTATGTTACTTATTGAACTTAAATTGAGCAATACAAAAATCTTAATCTTCAACAAAACATATCCAAAATATTACTATGAATGTATAAAAAGTATACAATCGCTAAAAAGATCGCCCTTCTCCTTTTGAACTTGCTCCTTGCAAGTTCAAAAGGAGAAGGGCCTCCCAAAGAAACCTAACCAAAAGTCAACCAATATTCGTGATTATTTGAGAGTGGTCCATTACTTGATAACTACTGACTACGATAACAAAGAAAAAACATCTTTAAGCCTTAAATGTAGATGTAATACAAAGTTAAATTTTATTTATGTTGCAAGTATTAAGACGGTATATTTTAAACCTCAGTCCTAAATTATTTGAGAACTCATCTGAACATGCACAAACAACTCAACAAACTGTTCGAGTTTACAATCATGGCAATGACAAACAGAACAAGCTTGCATCCTTCTGTGGTTCACTTGGTCACATATTGGGAAATCATAAATTTCAATCATAATGAGGAATTTAGTCATTTAACAAATTTTTCATATTCATAGTGATGGCAACAACAAGCTGGACCTATTTTCATCACTTACTGAGTAATTAATCGCTTGGTCACAAAATATAACAAGATCATCTGAGCATGCGCAGTACGGGCATGCAGCACGCTCAAGCATGCAAAGTCCACTTGACCAATTGTCCGAGTTGATAGTCATGGAAACGACCAACTACATTTACTAGCATCAATTAGGAGTATATACTATTTACAGCTAGAAAGAGACACTATGCATTTCGGCAGACTACTCGTCAGGTGTCAACGTCTGCTAAATGAGAAACTCCAAATCATGCTATATTTATAATGTTACAAAAGGTCAATGTCATCCCTATTTAATCTGTCTTTGTTTTAAGTGTCACCACGACAAAGTCTCTATTTCAAAGCGATCATCAGAGAATACATATAATATGTTAATCCTAACACGGTTTTATATGCACATAATAACATGTGACTTGGACGAGATATGAACTCACACTTTCGGGATACTAGTCCGTCGCGCTAACTGTTGAGCTGCCAAGCCCACAGGGATTGGAGACGATTCAAATCTCTTAAAACTGCGCATGGACGAGAGATTCTCGCCACTATAGTAGTTTACTGGATGGCACCGTGTTTCGACTTTATTCCAAAGCCATCATCAGAGAATACATATAATATATTAAGCCTAAAGGCGCATTTCCACTTATTGAAAACTTTCTGTAGAAAGAAATATTTCTCTACAATTGACGGAAAAAGTTCCTGCATCCATTTCCGCTGTATTAATGTATGTTTCTTCAGAAAACCGAGCTTGTTACAAAATTAACAATATGGCGGCTTTAAATAAACGACTTTTGATGTTGTATTTACTTAAGAGGAGGCTCAATCGAAGAGATAAATATAAGAAAAGTGTCTGGGTGTGAAAACTATACAGAAAACGTGATATTAAAGGAGAAATGAATCGACTAATCAAAGATCTTTGGTTATATTATCAAGTTTTATTTTTTACATATTTCTGAATGACACCAAAAAAATTCGAGGAACTGCTTCAATGGATTGGTCCCTATTTGAAGAAATCGTCTCAACGAAGGAAAGTAATAACCACGAGCGAGCGGCTGTGCGTAACTTTACGTTATTTGTGCACTGGAGATGCTCAAATAACCATAACAATGGCCTATCGAATAAGTCCCACGTCAATAAGTCGAATTATCAACGAAACTTGCGAAGCTATTTGGACTGTAATGCTAAGTAACGATATATTTAAAGTACCTACCACTGAAGACGAGTGGAGACAAAACTTGGTTGTGCCGTCCATGTTGTTTCGAACTCGCGGGCAGCAATGTTCAGGCAGTAGTTTAGGCAAACATAGCCCGCACGTCTACTTGATTTTGATTGGTTTGTAAAGATATTTTCCAATGAAAGAAAGAAAAAAGTTGAAATTTTTCAACTTTCTTTTTTCCTGGCATAGAAAAATATTTCCGACCGAAGATAGAGAAACACGACTAGTGCGCATGCTCAGCTTAAAGAATTTTCCAAGATAGGAAAGTTTTCAATAAGTGGAAATCCGCCTTAACACGGTTTTAATATGCACATGAAAAAATGTGACTTGGACGAGATTTGAACTCGCACCTTCAGGATACTAGTCAGCCATCCAGTAAACTATAGCTCAACAGGTAGAGCAGCGGACTAGTATCCCGAACGTGCGAGTTCAAATCTCGTCCAAGTCACATGTTTTTCATGTGCATATTAAAACTGTGTTAATATGCACATGAAAAACTGGATTAATATATTATATGTATTTTCTGATGATGGCTTTGGAATAAAGTCGAAACACTGTGCCATCCAGTAAACTACTATAGTGGCGAGAATCTCTCATCGATATGCAGTTTTAAGAGATTTGACTCGTCTCCAATCTCTGTCGGCTTGGTAGCTCAACAGGTTGAGCGGCGGACTAGTATCCCAAAAGTGCGAGTTCAAATCTCGTCTAAGTCACATGTTTTTCATGTGCATATTAAAACTGTGTTAGCATTAATATCTTATATGTATTTTCTGATGATGGCTTTGGAATAAAGTCGAAACACGGTGCCATCCAGTAAACTACTATAGTGGCGAGAATCTCTCGTCCATACGCAGGAGCGGATCTAGAGTATGTCAAATCCGTCGCGCGACTAATGTTTGAAATTCAAAAATTACCTATACATATTAATTAAAAATCATTAATTATTCTTACTTTATTATCGCATTTACTTCGTGATTAAAATCCAGCTTTATTTATTATTGAAAACTAATGACTAATCCAATGAATATCTCGTTGGTAACCAGATCAGTTGAATTTTAATTGACCTGGAATAACCGACTGATAAGCGGGGTGGCTTGACTGGTTCGACGGATAAAGGAGTCTATGAACGCCAAAAACGCTTATTTTATTGGTCAATGGCCAGATCAGTGGACACTCTAGAATGGTCTCGACTGATAAGAGGGGTGGCCGGACGTATAAGGGAGTCCAATGAAGTATTTGCCGGTTGCCAGTCTCCCTTAAATTTGCGCGGTTTTTGCAATGCATTCTGGGATCGCCAGGGGGCAAACATTTGTTTAGAAATATATCTGTCATAGTGATATTTTCGAGAATTCTCAATTTAAAGCACCATTTCCATTGTAATGGGTATCAGTTACCAGTTGGGAGAAAAGAAGTAAAAGTATGTGGAGACGGCAATTACTTCTATCGAGCAGTTGCGTTGGTTATAAACGGTGAAAGTGACGAAAACTTAGCTCATATTCTAGAAATGTGTAACGATGTTTTGATACAAAATCCGGCTACTTTTCGACCGTATTTATTTCGATACGAATCGATGGAAAGGCATCTGGAGTGAAGCATTATGTCCGCTTCGTGGTGAGAAACAGTGGATATGTACGTTTGAGCCACGGCCTTGCAGCATGAAATTTGTGTTTATGCTATGCTTGAGCAGAAATAGTTTTATTTCACTCCTCGCCTGATGTTACGTCCATTGTTAAAATGTGATCGAATTTGTGATGGTCCAATCATTTTGGTCTTGCATATCTTTCACAGAGCTGCTTCCCATTTCAATCTTTTGCAACCTATCAATAGTTGTGGTCTCGCACAATATCTGCCAATTAATACCAACCACCAGTGTTGGTTTATCTTGAACTTAAGAAAGAACCATCTGTTTCTAATGACCAATCACCTCCACTCAAAACTAGAACTGTACCTTGTCCATCAAAACCTAAAACATTATCCTGCCAATCCAAACCCAAAAGTGATAGTGAGTTTGTATGAATATACCAATGTGAATGCTGTGGTTCAAGGACACTTGAAATTAAGTGCCCTCTAACATCCAGGAATATGCATCCCAAATCTGCATTTTTCTCAACAGCTATTTGTGGGAAAACTAATGATAGTGGAAAGAAAGTGTTGAACAGGAACCATTTATATTACTTTCAAGTCCAAATGTGTATGGCTATAAGCCAAATCGACAATTGTGATTTTATTGTATTTACAGAAAAAGGAAGTGATATAGTGCAATTACCATTTGATGCTGACTTCTGGAGTGATGTATTTAAAACTGTGTTTCTTTTCTATAAGAATTATATGATTAGTAGTCTTTTATTGAAATATGTGCAATGATAAAATTTTATATTTACAAATAATAGCTTTTCAAAATAAAAATATTAAGTATAATTTATTTTAGATTGTGTGAGGATTACTTTATACCACACTTTCCTAAATTACATATGTACACAGAAACAAAATGTTGTCCAAAACTGGTTTTAATGTCAATGGAATAACTCCTGATAAAATCTGAAATTGCTTTAGTTTCATTATATTCCTTTCGACATGAGATCTTAATGAGGCAGCACGCCGAGTATGAGTTGTTCCATGACAATAGGCAGGAGAAATAAGGTGAACTTTCTTCACCACAAGTAGATCTCTAACAAGGAATCCTTTATCAGCCATGACACCATCACCTTTTTCTAGCAAGTTTATGAGACCAGAGTTGGTGACTTATAGCTGCTCCATGATATTTTCAGGCTACCAGGTATCTTAGGTATCTGGGAAATAGCTTGTTCAATAAATAAGTTTCTTTTCAATGTTTTAACATCGCCCTGGCAATAACAGTCAATGAGGTCATGTTTATCACTTTTAAAGCTGTAGCTATCATCAGAATCATAACTTGTAACATCCAAGTCTGTTGCACAATTTATTTGTGGATTGTCTTGGAGCACAGACTCTGGCTCAGTACACTGCTCAGGAGCAGTGAGTTCAGCAGCAAAAAATGCCTTATCCTCATGCTCAAAGCGTTTTAAGTACTGCCTTCACAGAGAACTTTTCGTCTCTTTTATTTTAGGAATATTTGATTTGCTTCTATCTTTCGGCGGTAATCGTTTACTGGTTTCTTTTGATTGGTATCCTTTCAGATACAAAGTTGGATTGGGAAAGCCTTCGGATCGATAACCAGCAAGAAAATGATTAGAACAAACCATCGTATTAGTAGTGACTTTGAAGTTTTTCCTGTTGATCAGCTTTTGCCAAGCACTCTTGTCTTTCGTTTTTCGGAGAAAAAAGCTAAGAATACCAACGTGATGGGAAACGATATATTTTCAGGATATCTCCTATCGTTATCACAGCCATAAACAGCACTGTGATCCCTATTCCCATTATAATTTGAATATAAACTTTTTACGAAAAGATATCTTTATAATACACAATGTTTGCCCCCTGGCGATCCCAGAATGCATTGCAAAAACCATCGTAGTATGCTATTCTAAACTTTACCACTTACGCTATTGGGCGTATGGTTCGTTGCAATGGTTTGAAACAATGTTGCTCTTTGCCCCAAATTATTCATGACGATCACATGATCCTAGAAGTGGGGAATTCCGAGAATTAGTGAGAATGAAACAAGTTTATATAAATTTATGTATCGCAAACCTCCATTCATGGTAGTTTTTGTTAATTTATGACACCATACTATTTGATTTGATTCCCAAACTAATTCTCTCTCCCAAAGAAGAAATTTGACTTAGGGACTAACCAAATTTAAAATTGATTCTAAACACCAGTGATATCTCAGTAATCGAATCTACATTTTTTTGGTAAACCACACCAATCCACTTTGACCTAAAAGTATTGACCACCTGCGTAGGCTATAGCATATGAAATAATGAGAGCTTTGCAGGTGCACAAAATGGAGCCGTGAAAAGAATGTATTCTTAAGAAATTCCACCCACTTAATTATTTAATAAATAAACTTCTATCGAAAGATAAATTTATATACCAGTAACATAATTTGTCCACTTCCAAAGCGCCCCTTCCATGAATGGCATCTTAATGAAGTCCTTTCGTTTCATTCAAAATACTCGCATCACTAAATCACTTGATTCTAGTAAATATTCATGAATGGTGATTGCAATTTAATTGCCACGTCGACCGCCATCTTGACACAGCTAACCTAAGACAAGAACTGCGTAGGAGGTCATTATTATCAAAATAAAATTGTAGAATGGTGAATAAAATATCTTTTTCTGTTTTATTTCTGCCAAATATTTAGGTGAATTAGATTATAACGTTACGTGCGTACTTGAACAGGAAAGGATTTCTCTCATATTCATTATTATCCTCCAACTATTGAAATAAATCGAATAACACATACCTAATTAAATATTCGTTCACATTCTACATTTAATATTTATGTATGCTCCGTTGTGTTGTAAACAAGGAAATTTTGAGTCAACTGCTCTGCCTCTGAAAGAAATCAGAAATGTCTTCGTTAAGCGAACGTGATATAAATGCATTGAAAGATGCTATAGATTTGTATGATACTATGGGTGATGGAAAAGTTGATTCTAGTGCTTTAGCTGATATCCTACGAGCGATCGGTGAGAATCCTACAGAAAGCGAAGTTCAGAAATTTCTTGTTCAACTTGATCCTTCTGGAAACAAGCGTATAACCCACGAAGATCTTATACCAATTGCACTTTCTTGCAAGCAAAAATCGAGGAAAGTTAAACCTCAAGAATTCGTTGAATGCCTCCGTGTTTTCGATAAGGATTGCTCTGGGAATATCAGTTGTGCTGAACATCGACAAGTTTTGACTACATTAGGAGATAAATTGACCATTGAAGACGTCGACATGTTGACAAGTGGTTTGGAACAGAAAGGACAAGTGAATTACGAAGAATTTGTGCGAAGTGTCATGTCTGGTTGAAACCGAAATCGAAACTTCGAAAACAAACGACTAAGCATTGATATTTAAAAACATTTTTAATTATCTGTCATCGGTTTTTATTGACTTAAGTTTAAAACTTTTATATTTTCGAACGTGACGTTAGACAGTTTGCTGGTAATTTATTTGTAACCTTTGCATTCAAACTATGTGTATTAAGGTAAACTAACGTATTTATTCATGTTATATACATTTTTTGTTTAAGCCCCGATGAAAAAATAAACCACGACGTTATCAGCAGTGGCGAGAATGAAGCGAGGAAAAAGTTCTGCAAAATAAAAACAGCTATTCGTAGAACTGGATTTGCCTTCCAAGTGTTTCTCATGTTGCATTTTCTGCTCTTAAAAAACATTTCTAGTTAAAACCATCATGAAGACACTTGAATCATTGTTGCTTTACTTGCTTCCTATTGGTTTGATGGTTCGCCTTCAAAACCGCTTAAACCAAGCCTATCAAGTTATCGAGGACTGTGATTTAGAAGAGCAAGAAAAGAAAGGATACATCTTCTTCCATATGTACGCCATAAGACGCATGTGTAAATACGTCAAAACAGCACAAGGTTTGAAAATCTTTGGTTACAGCCTTCCAACCTTCCAGGCTTTTATTCTGGCGGCCTTTGGTCCGTTTTTCGGTGTTGTTCTACATGGAATATTTATTCACATCCATGCAAAACAGAAATGAATGACCTCTGAAGATATTCTTTATGAACAACAAAATCTTTTTCAGAAATGGGTAAAGGGGGTTGGAGTGGACTTCCAGTGTCTTGCAAGGGTTATCATTTCTTATATCAAAATCAGATTATATAATTTCTTCTCCAATAGTTAATCCTTCCAATGTCCTCAGACTAAAGCAAAAGTTCATAACGTCCAAAATGGTACAATTAAATTCTCGCATTGAACTCTTAAAAAAAGGAACGTTTAAAGTACGTTGTACTAGTTTTTTGTTTGAATTATTATGTAGTGTTTTTATATGCTTTAGTTAAGGATATTGCATATGATGCGATAAACCCTAGAAATATGTATGTACCTACCACATATGATGCAATTTTGATTATTAACGTAATTTAAAAGGATAGTTAAGGGTAATTAAGAAGTTTCAGGTGTTTTGAGATGATTTTTGAAAATAACTGTTAGTGGTTTTACACAAGAGTATGGAGTAAACAGAACTTAATGGTAGCAGCAAATGATTCATTTTAGCAATCCTAATAGGATGGGATAAAGGGAAAGACAAAGAAAGAGATTAGTTGGTTTTCAAATAATTATCTTTAGCGAAAATTCATCGTGTTCTTCTGCAGGAATTATTAAAAAATGGTTTTATTTTACTCTTTACAGTTTGTTTCTTTGCCCTTCGAATGACTTGCAGTGCATATCATTTTGTTGGAAAAATAGCAGTTAATATAAATAGAAGCTACATGCACACTTTAGCTTGATTCAATTCAACTGTATCGACTTGCCAATTTGACTTCACCAGATCCAGATATATGGATAAAACATTAGTCACATGACATTCTTCTATGTAAACGATATCATATCGATGTTAAAGAATACGATAGACAATTAGATATGTTAAATATGACTTGACCACATACCCACTGCAATGTTGTTTTTAATAAGTCAAATGGAACTGTTATTCAATGTATATTTCATTCCCCATTTGATAAATGAGAAAAAGATAATTTGACAAAAATACGTTGTAAGACAAAATAACATATTGTTCCTGCTTGTCTATGACTTTAGGTTTAAAGACCATAGAGGGCCAAACTGCGATATCTAAGTTGATTTTGATAAATAAGAAAGAGAGTCTTGCCATGAAACAACAAATCCATCACAAGTCACAGTTTTTTATAATTTATTGTACGAACATTTTTACTTGCTAAAACTTACATATTACTGGAAGTCGTTTGAGAAGTTCCTTTCTCTTAAATTTATTCTTAAGTTTATCATACATTACATTACAGATGTAAATTTTTTTTTTGGGTCTAAGGACATGAGAGTAGAAAACATTGAGGTGTAAAATAATCTCTAAACATGAAAGAAGATGCCGCTACTATACTGGGGAAATGCCAGTAAATTTGATGATCAATTTTCACATGTTTTATACTTGTTGCGAGGTATGTCATTTTGTACGTTTTATGTAAATTTTCGTGAATTAAAAATACTGTGAAAAGTCCCAAATGGATTGCCAGCCGATGAAAAAATCATTTTACACCTTAATGATTTCTTCCTCTAAATTGTTTTCATCAGTTACCATGTTGGGGCGAAATTCCATACAGTGAAAAGAATTTCTGCTAATTTTATGCTTTGCTGAGCTTCGACACTCTCATGTACTCTCCCAACATGGCTTATATGACGTCAAAAGAAAACACACTATAGCTACGGTTGAATGAAAACAGCCCCAAACATCATTAAATATTTGTTAAAATTGCGTATATATTATTACGAAACAGCGATTTTGTGCACGTTATGATGACAAATTTCCATATTGCATTGAAAAGCGTATTTCGAAAACATTTATCAAACGCTGACACTTGCTGGCATGGTGACCATGTTTAATTTAAATACATATGCATATTTTAAGCTGACAGTCGTTTCAAAACTACCGATGGATGTTATTTATTCATCACGGCATAAATGCTTTTCAAACAACATTATTATTCTAAAATCATTACTTAATAGAAATTTGTACAACATTATTCCAAAATAGGTGGCAGGAGCCTACTTTGAAATACTTTACCACAAAATTCGTTTTCTAAGTCAGAGAGCGAGGGAACTCTCTGACTTAGTAAGAATACGCCGAATTCAACAGAGTATATATGCTCTCTCAAAATCCAAGATTTCTTAAAAATCTAAAAGATAGCCAAAGAACAAATTAGCGACACAATAAAAACAAACACATAAACCTGAAAAAAGACTGAAGTCACTAAGCTACAAGTCAGTGAAACAAATAAAAAAATTTTTATACCTCATCTTGTTTTTCATCTTGTTCTCCATCAGCATGCTTCCCGTCTCTCCGTCAGCATCCTCTTCGTCGCTCCATCAGCATCCTCTTCGTCGCTCCATCAGCATCCTCTTCGTCGCTCCATCAGCATCCTCTTCGTTGCTTCATCAGCATCCACCTCGTAACGCCATCAGCATCCTCCTCGTAGCACCATCAGCATCCTCCTCGTAGCACCATCAGCATCCTCCTCGTAGGGCCATCAGCATCCTCCTCGTAGCGCCATCAGCATCCTCCTCGTAGCGCCATCAGCATCCCTCCTCGCAGGACCATCAGCATCCTCCTCGCAGGACCATCAGCATCCTCCTCGCAGGACCATCAGCATCCCTCTTCGTAGCACCATCAGCATCCTCCTCGTAGCTCCGTCAGCATCCTCGTCTCTCCGTCAGCATCCTCTTCTTTTCATCAGCCTCCTCCTCATCTAAACGAAAAATCTAAAACAAGTTAAGATTAGGACAGGAAAAATAATAACGTACTCCTCTATCTTCTTCTTGATCTTCATCTCTTGTACCTAAAAAGACTGAAGAAGAAGTTATTTGTTTGATGGAAACAAACAATTGTAAGCACCCACCACTGCCAGGGTTCGCGTTCTTTCACTGTCCGTACGCTCGACATGTCTATAAAATGCAACAACAATATCATGGCAAGTGATTATGGAGATCGTGCTTTCGCATTGTAATAGTTTTATCATGCTAAAACATTGATATCCATGACTGTACATGATTGAACATGTATGTTAAGTGAACAACTCTTTGAAGATTATAAGACTCGCGGAAAGCTTATCGTTTGAACCGTGCATTGTGTTATAACACCCCTCAATGTTATAACACATGCAGTGTTCTGTAACATTGTCAAACGATTTATTACATGCGATATAATTCAAAAATACCTAGATAAAAACAAGATAATTAACGAATGTCTCATGCAATATATTCTCTGCTCGCTCAACTCTTTTCGATTTCATCCAAAAGGTTGTTTAATTATTTCGGTAAGGCACTAAGGTTTATAAAAGATTTTGCAACACTCTGCCCGCATGTTGCAATATCAAATGAATTATCTTATTACCTCATTATATATTACAGAATATACAATTCTGTAATATATAATTGAGGTAATTGATTTAAATTCCTCGTCTCTTCATGTGCATCCTTCTCGTTTCTTCATGTGCATCCTTCTCGTCTTTCGTATCGTCTTTCCATCTGTCTTTCCATCGCTGATCTCCTGTCTTCTTTCCATCTGATCGCATCTCTCGATCTGATTTGATCCATCCATCCCTTTCCGATCTGATCGATCGCCGATCGACGATCGCCCTGATCGCGTCTTTCGATCTTCGATTCCATGCCTCGCCGATTTGATTCTCGACGATTCCGGATTCTGATTTGCGCGACGCTGATTTCGCGATTTGACGGATCCTCTCGATCTTTGATCCCTCCTTTTCTCGCATTTGTCTTCCATCTCTCATCTCATCCTGTCTCTTCATCTGCATTCCTCGCATCCATCTCGTCTCCATCATCTCCATCCTGTCGTCTCTTCATCTCCTCATCCTCGTCTTCCATCTGCATCCTCCTTGTCTCTCCATCTGCATCCTCCTTGTATCTTCATCTGCATCCTCCTCATCTTAACGAAACATCTAAAAATCAAGTTAAGATTATGACAGGAAAAAAATAACATACTTCTCTATCTTCTTCTTGATCATCGTCTCTAGTGCCTAAAAATAGACTGAAGAAGAAGTTATTTGTTTGATGGAAGCAAACAATTGTAAGCACATACCACTGTTAGGGTTCGTGTTTTTCATTGTCCGTAAGCCCGACATGTCCACATAAATGCAACAAAATTGTTGAATGAAAATCAGCAAGTGATTATGGAGATCGTGCTTTCACATTGTTATAGTTCTATCATGCTAAAACATCGATATCCATGACTGTACATGATTGAACATGTATGTTAAGTGAACAACTCTTTGAAGATTATAACACTCGCGGAAAGCTTATCGTTTGAACCTTGCATTGTGCTGTACCTCAATGTTACAACACATGCAGTGTTCTGTAACATTGTCAAACGATTTATTACATGCGATATAATTCAAAAATACCTAGATAAAACAAGATAATTAACGAATGTCTCATGCAATATATTCTCTACTCAAATCTTGTCGATTTCATCCAAAAGGTTGTTTGATTATTACGGTAAGGCACTAAGGTTAATAAAAGACTATCGAGTTTAAAGATTTTGCAACATTCTGCCCGCATGTTGCAATATCAAATGACTTACCTCAATTATATATTAATATACAAATATTCTATGATATATAATCGAGATAATTCACTTGAATTCCTCGTCTCTTCATCTGCATCCTCCTCGTCTCTTCATCTGCATCCTCGTCGTCTCTTCATCTATCCTCCCCTTGTTCTTCCATCTTTCTTCATCCTTCCTTTTCTTATCTATCCTTCCTTTCCTTTTGCATCCTTTCCCTTAAATCGGCATCGAACTTTTGTTTCTTTATCCTCATCCTTTGTCCGTCCTTGATCCTCCTTGTTCATTTTCATCCTCCTCGTCCTTCATCTGCATCCTCTTTTATCTGCATCCTCGTCTCTTCATCTCATCCTCCTCTTCATCTGCATCCTCGTCTCTTCATCTGCATCCTTCTTGTCTCTCCGTCAGCATCCTCTCTACTTTCATCAGCCTCCTCCTCATCTAAACGAAAATCTAAAACAAGTTAAGATAAGGACAGGAAAATAATAACGTACTCCTCTATCTTCTTCCTGATCTTCATCTCTTGTACCTAAAAAAGACTGAAGAAGGAGTTATTTGTTTAATGGAAACAAACAATTGTTTAGCACATACCACTGCCAGAGTTCGCGTTCTTTCACTGTCCGTACGCTCGACACTGTACATGACTGAACATGTATGTTAAGTGAACAACTCTTTGAAGATTATAAGACTCGCGGAAAGCTTATCGTTTGAACCGTGCATTGTGCTGTAACACCCCTCAATGTTATAACACATGCAGTGTTCTGTAACATTGTCAAACGATTTATTACATGCGATATAATTCAAAAATACCTAGATAAAAACAAGATAATTAACGAATGTACGAAGGTACGAAGGTACGAAGGTTTATAAAACATCATCGCATTTGAAGATTCAGCAACATTTTGCCCCCATGTTGCAATATCTTGTATACTCTATAATATATATTTGAGGTAATTCATTTGAACGTTTCTCAAGTGAATTACCCACTTTTATCTCACCTACTATAACATCACTTGATGCTACAGTAGTTCCTCTCAGGAGCAGGGACGGATTAACCAAAGGAAGCTGTCTAGAAGCCTCCACAAACAAGGGCCTTCACATTATTCAAAGGAAGAATAAACATAGTTGCTTTAAAGACGAAGGAAAAGCATTTAGTTTATTTGTTGGATCAATTTCAGCTGATGAAGAACAGACCACGTATGACAACGAATCACAGTAAACTCAGCCATTTTGCTCTGATGAGCATTGAGGACAATATTCTAACAGAAATAAACTTGGAAGAACTTATCAAAGACTGCCAGAATAAAATCGCAATAACTACTTTATCTCAAGTAGCAGCATTCACTGTCGTATGCAACCGCTTTACACGCTATATTCGAAGTTTATACTTTTATCAAATGCTTTACGAAATTTGAAAGTAAATTTTACTGTTGAAAATGAGCAGCACATTGCGTTTAGAGTAAGGGAAAGGGATCTTTACTACGTATTTTGCTGCTCAGAGCCTCCACACATCTTAATCCGGCCCTGCTCGGGAGACATAATATTATATCCTTTTGTCACAAAGACAAAGGATTGAACTTGCTATTTCTAACAATGGCCAGTTGTTAGAAATAGGCAAATGCAAAATCATCACACTTATGTGAATGATAACGATGAATGCAAAATGAAAATATTTTCTGGACATGTATTGAAGAGGTCCAATAATTGATGTCAAGAATAGTGGGAAACTTTTGGCAGTTTCTGTTCGTGTTCTCACTTCAATATGTAACTGAAACTTGACGGCATTTTTGTGCTCCAAGATCGAAACATAGAAATACTAAGAAACCAAAGAAATCGATCATTCCTTCGAACAAATAGGACTCATAACGATGCTTTGAATATGCTGTAACGAGAATTCACATCACAATTGGGTTATACATTTTAATTCATCGATCTCAAACTTACATCTTTATGTCATCGACGATTTTTCTGTATTTAACCTGCCGCTTTCAAACATGGCTAAAATATCTCAACCGTGTCATGTCTTCAGTTGCTCGTCCTTTCCAACAATTAGTCGCATTTCTTGAAGGCTGTCTTCGACCAACAGACTTTCACCTTTCCCAGACGAACAGCTCGGTCAAATAGGGTTATCGAAGTGAAAGACCCTACTTTTTCTTCTGATAACTTTCATATATCACATGAATTAATTATTAATTCATTCGTCAATTTTGTTCAAACCATGATAAAAAGGGATTAAATTCATTGATTGCATGAAAATATATGCAGGGCAAAGACAAAAGGAATTAAGCCTGGTTATAAGTTAACTAACGACATTGGTTAGTAAAAGAAAGCAAAGCCTTTTCCCCAGAGGTTTGGAGAAAACAAAAGAATATTTCTTTTGTTTCCTCAATGAAGAGTTTGCGAAATCAATGATTGTAAGGTTATGACGGCAGACAGAGCATGTCGTGTTGTGGTAAATTTTATCTAGTATGAACAAAAAATTATCTCACCCAAAACCGCAATTCAATGCACCATAGCTAGGAGAGTTATCATTTTTCTCCCACCTGACCACCTTTATTCAACTTGTTACGTCAACAAATAAATTAGAAGGCATATCAAAAGCTTGTAATTTATTCACGTGGGAATCACCCACATGTTATAGAAAAGCTTTTGTCGTGCTCAATACTTATTATGAACATTGGAGCCCTGCTTATTGCAATAATATGACTTGCCATTGTAAAATGTAATGTAATAATTTAACGAGAGAATTTTATTGACAGAACTAAATGGTAGCAAGTGATTCATTTTAGCAATCCTAATAGGATGGGACAAAGGGAAAGAATGAGAGGTAAGTTCGTTTTCAAATAATTATCTTTAGCGATGTAACGATAGCAGGACTTTCAAATGCGGTAAATGTTTTGTGGGAAAAGCGCGATTGTTTCTTTTCCGTGGTTGTAATCCTTAAAATTACATTATTAACAGTAAAACTGAACAAATTGAAAGTTATCTTTTCCTCTTATATTCCTTGTTCAACGAGTTCATTTCCTTGATCAAACCATGATGAAAATTTTTCCAATCACATTTACATTAAAGTTTTTAAACTTCAAGATTTCCCACATTCATTTAGCTTAAATCCCGCATGATAAACGAATGATATCTCTAATCAAAGATGATCACGCAGTCTCCGATTTTTTAGGAATGAAAATAGGTTTTACGTTAATTGGTTTATGTTTGGCGTAAGGTGAAGCCGGTGATCCAACAATTAACACGTGATTACCCTTTAACCATAATCTCCACATGCTTTTATGAAATCCTCGAGCATCTAAGTCCCAGATTCGTAAACATCTCGCTATATTATTCCATGTTGTCCAGTCGTTAGCATGTTTCATTTCAATATAAAATATATATGTTTTATCAGATGTTTCTGGAACAAAGTCTTTCTCGTTCTTGCAAGGATTTTTACTGTGATCCAACGGCTCTGCCAACCTGTAAAAAACAGTAGATAGACATCTCTAACAATCAAATGACATAAATATACGCACTATGATGATAATTAGATCACTGAATCACTAAGTAGAAATCTCCTCATTGTCCTGAAAAGAAAAATATTGTTGTCAATATTTTATAAAATCCTGCAAGACATACCCTACAAGCCGTTCAATCTCCTTCTCATAATTTTCTTTTTTCAACAATCCAACATTAAACTTAACGTTAGGTTCAGTATTCAACGTATGTTTTTTGAAATAGGATTCTTGAAAAAATACATTCATATTCAGGCCTTTGGCGCCAAAATGGTAGGTTCTTGAGATATCCGGAATGATACATTCACGTCCCTTTTTGTTGCTGTCCATCCTCATCCACATATCCCAATCCCAAAAGAGATCAGGGGTTGGCCATTTTGGCTCAAGTTCTTCTTTATAAAGTCGTCGTTTGAGCAACCTGTTAATGCAAAGAGAAATAATAGATAGAATGAAGTTTATACTATCTATACATTTATAGTGCTGCGTGATGTCATTGTGGCGTGATGTCATTGCAGCGTGAGGTCATTGTAGCGTGATGTCATTGCAGCGTGATGTGCTTGTAGTGTGATGTCATTGTAGCATGACGTCACTGTTGCGTGATGTCATAGCGTAAACAAAATCATTTGTAGTAATAAAATTCTCACCAGCCTAAACCAGGCATTGTTTCTACACGATATAACATTGCAGGATCATTACACGTGTGATCATAACCCAAAAATAGAAATACTTGTTTTGCAATTAAATCATTAATCACATAAATTAGTTTTCAATGGATGTACCATTTCTAAGGTAAATTTCCTAAATTTCACTTTGTGATGTGCAAGGAAGGAAGCTCGATAAAGACAAACATAATGTAACCAATGAAAACTACAATAAGATAACAGATTCTTGTACGGAGATTTCCATTTTCCATTATAATGTGAAAAATATTTGAGATTTATTTAATTTACATTCTGCACTCTCGTCAGAGATAAACTGGACTCGACAAAAAGCAAAAGAATCAGAGACGTTCAAAACCACGTTAATAAAGTTGAAAACGAATTAAAATTTTGTGTGTAGCAAACACAAGCCAACAATAGAGTAAAAGACTAAAAGATGAAAAGAATGTTGTTAGCTTTCGTTTATAACAAACCTGATCATTCCACGCCGATATACAGTACAGACTTTCATCTGTATCCATTAAAGGCAAAATTGATTAAAATAACTAAATATGTCCACAGATACGTCTAAATCTTCTTCCAAAATAATCATATACCCAGCATTGGGATAAGCATTAAACGTCTCTGTCAATGTTCGCTTGTAATGCTGGGAGGAAGAGAAAATACATTTAAAAGTAATAAAAGGAACGAAAAATTTTGATTACATCGTGTAAACACTCTCAAAGAAAAAGCCTTACCAACCTGTGATATTCTAGCGTTCTTACTGCTAATAGGAATATGCTGTACGACTTTTACATCATATAGCCTTGCCACAGCAGCTGGTTCTTCAAAGAATCCATCAATAAATACAGTAACTCCTTCTTTGCTCCATGAGCTGACAACATTGACCGTAAGCCACGATAAAGATAATGTGGCCTGTTACTAGCAATCACAGCAACAGGAATGTCTTGAACTTTTTCTAACTTCAACGGTGTTGTTTTAATTTCAATTGGAGCAGGATTATTACCTACAACATTTAAGAACATATTCTGTCAGTTCTTCATATCGTTCTAACATTAGCTGCAATAACAGTGATATCCTTATTTCTACAATTTTTCCATGGAGTATTCTCAGAATATTTTCTCGAAGTTTTAATGCACAATGTGAATGGCAAAATTACTGAACACATCGCTGTACGTTCAATTAAATAAGAAATCTAATCCTACATGGATGTAACGAAAAGATACTTACAACTGCATACACTTCCATAGCCTTCAAACTTATCACAAAACATTCTTCTTTGCTTTGATTCTTCACTGTCATCCCAAGCACATTGAGATTGTTTAGCAGGAACAAGAGGAACTGTAGCACGAGCAGTGACAGGCTCACCCCAGTTCGATATGTCTGCTGCGTGATGATGTTTCTCTGAGTATTTCTGGCCACGTTTTGTGACGATAAATGACCAGCTATCCCGCCATTTTAGTTCATCGGCATAAACACTACCAAGACTTTTGAGCAAAAGCAATATCGGCGATCATGTAAAGACACAGTTCTCCACGTAAAGGATTCTTTAAGAAACTCTTACAAGTGTCAAGGAAACATTAACTTGTAGCATTATTTTTCCATCTGTTAAAATGTGACTTCAATACGATCGGAAATATACGTACTGACTTAATGGTCATTGTTTTTCTCCATTTCTCTTCCATTTGACTTGTGCAAGCAAAATGGTAGTTCAGTATAATGAGAATTTGCGCAAATTTAAGGGAGACTGGCAACGGCAAATACTTCATTGCTATCTTACAATTGGTTCATTTGAATTTTGTTTTATTGTGATTGGTTTGACGGATTTCGACTGATAGCCAACTGAACTAACATAGTCAAGCTCACTGTCTGAATTGAATGTTTGATCGTTTCATAGCAATTTTTATAAGCATGATAGAAACTAAACTACAATCAGATGGATTTTATGGAAATCTTTTACAAATTCATATATTGACATGAATGAAGCTGTCCAAACTGTGAATTTTTCAAGAGGGTGAAAATTTATGGATAAATTGTAAATGCTTGGCGAAGACGATCTCATGAGCGAAATTTCAGTCATTGCTGTTCAAAAGAAAGCCAACGTTGTTTGAGTTTTATCAGCAGAAATTTACATCCAAAATGGTAAGTAAAGGACATGTGAAGTGTATGCATGAATGTAATATATCAAAGTCAATTTATGCGAGTATGTGATGCGATTTATGTCAATATGGCATATGGTAAGCAGATTGATGCTTCTAAAATTGTTGTTGCCGAAGGAGTTTTAGCTATAATTTTAGTGCTTGGGGAATCGTGCCGTTATATGGCAGCAAAATCCTACATTCCCGCAAATATATTTCAATGGACAAAAATCAGCCATAACGCGCCATACTATTATTTACTTTATCATAAGCAAATGTTTGGGGCTTTTCAGTTTATGATCATTGATCATTCAATCATTGGACAGTTATACTACATATTGTTTAAGATTTGAGAAAACTAACATTGATTAAATGAGAAGCTGTTTACTATAACCTGTGATTTTGAGTCTTCTGATCCATGAAGCTTTTTATTTTGACAATTTGACTGGAATGGTATTAAACCTGAGTATTTCACATACATGAAATGTTGTCCCATGTCACATATTGTCCCCTTTTCAAACTGAACACCTCATGTAGAGATGAAGGTGTGTTAATCATGCTCATACCATAAAATCCAAAGTTGCCATAAAATCCAAAGGGCTATTGATGTATGAAAAGCATTTTTATAGAGTATAAAATGTCTTCCTATGTATGCAGATAAACCTTGAAATTTAACAAAACAGCAAAGTATTTTCATGATCACTATGTAATTTTTCTGATGATCATAATTTCTAAACTAAATTATTTCAGATCAAACGAGCTTTGATCATATCAAAGATATTTATCATAACCAGTAAGCATGACATGAACCAAATATAACATTCATGTAATTATATAATTAAAGACATGTTGGTTACATTCTGTTTGTATTTGCAAATACAATGCTACTAGTGATTGCTATATAGCACACCTTGCATATACTTACAGAAGATAATAGTCTAGTGAAATGCCTAATAAACATTTATGACATTAAGCTGTCTAACTGCAAATTTTACTCTGATAATTTTGCTTAATCTGGCAGAAAATTTTGAGTTTTTCTCAAAAGTGAACTGCACACTGATGTGGAGATGAGGTAAAGGGTTACAATAAACTTGCATGGTTTGAAGTCTGAGCTTTTCTATATCTAGGAACTGTCACTTAGAGTACCAAATTCTAACTTAACTCGTTACATAGGGAGGTTTGAATGGGGGTCTCTAGGGTCTATGCCTGACAACTTCAGGAAATTTTTAAAGACTGTATCTGTTTTGAATAGCATTATTGTGAAATAAATTTTATGTTCCTAGACACAAGTAATGAGCCATATATTTGGCATGATAATGAGCCTAAATATTTGGCAAAAACATTCAAGTATTGTTCACTTCATTTTTTGAAAAAAAAGTAAGCAAAATGTGTTGTATTTACGCAAAACCGATGCCCACAAAATACATTTTGTATTGTTTCAAACGCTGAATGGCATTTTCAAGGTTCTGAAATTCAAAATTTCTAGGGAGAATGCCCAGACCACCCCAGGTGCGGATCGCCCCTGACGTTTTATGACTGATGTTTGAAAAATCCTAGATCCGCCACTGTCCAAACGCAGTTTGAAAGAGACGACTGGTTCCAATCCATGGGCTTGGAAATTGAACAGGTTGAGCGGCGGACTAGTATCCTGAAGGTGCGAGTCCAAAGTTCGTCCGTCATGTTTTCATGTGCATATTAAAACCGTGTTAGGATTAATAGTATTATATGTATTCTCTGATGATGGCTTTTAAGAATAAAGTTAAGAAACACGGTGCCATCCAGTAAACTACTTTGTGGCGAGAATCTCTCGTCCATACGCAGTTTTAAGAGATTTCACTGCATTCAACCTTGTATTTGGTAGCTCAACAAGTAGAGCGGCAGACTAGTATCCTGAAGGTGCGAGTTCAAATCTCGTCCAAGTCACATGTTTTCATGTGCATGGTTAAAACTGTGTTAGGATTAATATATTATATGTATTCTCTGATGATGGCTTTGGAATAAAGTCGAAACACGGTGCCATCCAGTAAACTACTACTTTGTATAGTGGCGAGAATCTCGTCCATACGCAGTTTTAAGAAATTTGACTCGTCTCCAATCCCTGGGGCTTGGTAGCTCAACAGGTAGAGCGGCACACCAATATCCGAAGGTGCGAGTTCAACTCGTCCAAGTCACATGTTTTTCTATAAACCATATTACTTTTAAATTACTTTTAAATTACTAGAAATTACTTTAAAACTTTTTATGATGTTCTGAAGTGCAACTGCATCAAATACTTGTAAAGTTGTAATATCATTTTGATTTTTGTTGTATTGATATATGAATTCAATAAAATGCAAATAATCATCAAAACACTTATGCTTCCAATGGTGTTTATAATTCATTTGTAGTTTTAATACTTCTACCTTTCTTCTTCACTTGTTTTGTTTTTCCTATTTGCAATAAAAGTGCACTATAATTTGAATTATTAACACAGTTTTCACCTCCACATAAATTTCATAAGCAGTTGGTAGTGATTTTGTTCCTCTGAGTATCCACATTGGTGTTTTGTTCATAAGAATGATGAAGTGTGGTAGATATGTATAGCAAGGCAATAAAACCAAATGAATTACATACCTATACTGCAATTTCTTATAAGCTTCAAAGCTTTTAGAAATTTGAAAGTTATTGTATTATATTACCTCTATCATCAATCTCATGATAAGAAATTAAGAAGCAAAATTTTAGGTGCCGCAGAGGTGATAAACTTTTCTTTAAAAGCAGCAATAAT
>NW_025813530.1:41976-92500 GCF_021976095.1 Xenia sp. Carnegie-2017
CAAACCTGTATTATCGCAGCAAAGCTTCAAATCTTTAACAAGATGATTATAGATGTATAACATGAAAATAGCGATCAATATTAGTAAAGTTGGCTTAAGGATGTCATTTAATGTAAACATAAGTTGAAATTAAACAGTTACAATTAACTATAGCGTATAAATATCTTTCCCTATGTAAAATAATCTATACATTATCCTCAATAACGAACTATACACATTGCTGCATTTGACCTCGGGTGTGTTGGGGAAACGTCATGTAAGGAGTCTTAAAGCATCAATATAAATTAGCAAACTTTGTGATCTATGTTACTTATTGAACTTAAATTGAGCAATAAAAAATCTTAATCTTCAACAAAACATATCCAAAATATTTCTATGAATGTATAAAAGTATACAATCGTTAAAAGATCACGTTTGCACGCTTTTTCTTCACCAACTGAGCAAAGATTCTCTTTTCTTTGAACTGCTTGTCGACAATCATTGAAAGATTATTCAAAACTCTTCTAAGGTTATCGTTTGCGCCTATTACGTAGGTTTGAGGGACAATATAAGTACATGCATGTACAACAAAGAACACGGGTGAAGGCTTTAATTCGTATTACTTACTTTCGAATACAGCGCATGTGCAAGGAATGGTAGTTTACGAAGAGTTCGACCACTTAGTTGATAACTTTTCTAAACAAGAAAATGAGAGAAAGAATACTTCGTAGGTTTATCACAGTGAGACGCTTGACTGCTCCTTGCAAGTTCAAAAGGAGAAGGGCCTCCCAAAGAAACCTAACCAAAAGTCAACCAATATTCGTGATTATTTGAGAGTGGTCCATTACTTGATAACTACTGACTACGATAACAAAGAAAAAACATCTTTACGCCTTAAATGTAGATGTAATACAAAGTTAAATTTTATTTATGTTGCAAGTATTAAGACGGTATATTTTAAACCTCAGTCCTAAATTATTTGAGAACTCATCTGAACATGCACAAACAACTCAACAAACTGTTCGAGTTTACAATCATGGCAATGACAAACAGAACAAGCTTGCATCCTTCTGTGGTTCACTTGGTCACATATTGGGAAATCATAAATTTCAATTATAATGAGGAATTTAGTCATTTAACAAATTTTTCATATTCATAGTGATGGCAACAACAAGCTGGACCTATTTTCATCACTTACTGAGTAATTAATCGCTTGGTCACAAAATATAAGAAGATCATCTGAGCATGCGCAGTACGCTTGGCATGCGCAGCACGCTCAAGCATGCAAAGTCCACTTGACCAATTGTCCGAGTTGATAGTCATGGAAACGACCAACTACATTTACTAGCATCAATTAGGAGTATATAACTTGCTTATTAACAAACTATTAAAGATCTCAACTGAGCATGCGCAGTTAAATTGATTGGCTGCCAATGTTCATGGTCATGGCAACGACCAATTGCATCTACTAGCCCCGATTTTGAAGTAAATAGCATGTTTAGTAACAATTTAATGGAGAAATCATCTGCGCATGCGCTCGAGCATGCGCAGCCCACTCGACTAATTGTTTATAGTCATGGCAACGACTAACTAGATGTACTTGCACTACATCTGGGGCAATTATCCCACTTAATCGCAAATTATCAAAGAAATTATCTGGGCATGCGCAGTTGTGACTTTAATAATACCACAAATTTCGTAAGCCTCTAAATTTTGTATATATAAATATAAATCTATAGCTTCATATAGTAGATGTCAACTAGCAGTGGAAGCTGGGTGCGATATAGTATGCAGTGGCTTAGGGTCCACACTTCGGTGGCGACCGCACTCTCCTGCGTACCCCGAGCAAAGCCTATCGCAGGTGATCTCGGGTCTGATGGGCGGAAGCTTGCTATTGCATCTCCCAAGTAGGATAGCGTGGAGGGGCCGAAATCTGCTACCGAAACGTTAACATGCCGCGTTTTAGTGCCTTACGCTTAAGAAGGTATCGGGAAGCATGGACCGAAAACGGGGTTTTTTCCTTTCAAAATTTGTCTTTTTTCTTTACAAGAATTCTTCTCATAAAAGAAACTAGAACATACTGCCAGGGTTCAGACAACTTCTGAAAATCCCCGGCGTAGTTTCGTTTTCTTTGTAAAACGAGAAGAATACTAACTTGAAAACATGAAGACTGGGTGACATAATATTTACCATAAACTAAGACAAGAAATGTTTATTTTACTCTGTGACATCACTTTACTTTAAAGTGAAAGGTTTGAACATGGGAGTATCGTTACATGTTTGTAGATGTAGATCGTCCAGGTTAGTAAAGTCCTGAAAAGAACTGTTGTTGTTGATGCTGACTCTAAAGATGACTACCGCTAAGGTTGTTAAGAAGTCAGTCAACATCAACATCAACAGTCCTTCGCAGGACACCACTAACCTCGACGATCTACATCTACAAACATCTACTTCACTTACTCGGCTATCTTCTTTAATTCAAGACTACAGTGTGTTACATCGTTGTCGACAAAGCTACAATGGAAAATAGGGAAAAAAAGTTGTACATCGGAAAAGAAAACCATGTCATCAACATAGAAGTGAACAAAAAAATTTCTAACAAACACCGTCAATTTTCGTCAAAATAAAATTTCGTGTATTTTTTCAGTTGTACCTTAAATCCAAAATTTGAGTGGCTGGTGATATGATACTGGTCTGTGATGAAACGGTGAACATTAATTTTGATTATTAAAAAATTATCTACAATGCAATCGTTTGCAATCAATTTCTATATAGCTGCACACCTCTCTATTTAAGCAACATGTTTGTATAACTTGCACAAACGACTATATTGTGGTATGGAAATAAAGCAGTAGACGTAAAGGTACAAAGTACTGAGAAGAGGGGATATACTTCACGAGGCAAATTGTTGTTTTATATTGTATATGATGACAGGTTGCGGTAAGCCATTTCGGCGTTCCTTTGGCCAGAAAACATAATTGACCGGCAGCCATTTCGTTGATCACGTGCACAAGAAGACATAAGTTACATACAAACAAATGGTAAATTTTGTAAATAGCTTTGGCTGATGGCGGACCAATATACTGTTTGATGTCGGCTCTGTGGGCGAACAAATAGCGAAGTTAGATGAGAAAGTGAATTAAAAAACTTTCGAGTCACAAACATATTTTTCAACCTGTCCACGAACGCAACGTCTATGGCTCTAGTTATGTTCGATGTTGTCAATATAATTACATTAGGATGTCTGAAATAAGAAGAAAACAACATTGGGGAAGACTAGGTTTAGCAAATAAACGCATAAATGTAGTTCAAATCAAGACTTCTGTAAATACGTAATTGATAGATAATAAGTATTTGACTGAGCAAAGTTGTCATCAAGCAAGTTTGTTCATGTCATATAAATTTTCGTGCTTTTACTCCCTGTAAAAGCGACAACATTGTAGAGAAAGAAATAATACATAGTTCTAAAGATAGCAAATACCATAGTGAATGGTAAATGTAATATAATAAGGAAGATTGTTTTACTCTTGAACACAATACATAGAGACACATATATATAAGGATTTCCGGTTGTATTTCATAGTTGATACATCTTGACTTACAATTCACTGACTGACAACGTCAATCAAAACATGAACGACTTATTATATAGAATGTAAACGGTCCATATAAAACATCCGTTTCCCAAAAAATTAATGCCATTTCCAACCACCCAATCTTCCTCCAAGAATGAACAAACAGTAAGTTCTTATTAATTGTATTCATACAAATTCTATTAGTTTACATCGAAGTTTCGAATACTTGGCTATCATTTGAAAAATTGTTTTGATTTAGTCAAATTTTATATTACATACGTATGATCTTATTTTAATTACAAAAAATTTCTATGAGAATATCAAGTGTACGCTGCTTGAAATTTTGTGCAAGTTATTTCAAAATAGGTGGCAGAAGTCTCTTTTGGAATACTTGAATTTCTTTTGAAATTCTTCACTAAATTAGAGAGCGAGGGAACTCTCTAGTTTAGTTAGAATATTGTAAAAATCTTTTATGTGCATGTTTTTGTGTTTTGTGCATGTTTATGATCATCTGCAAACACCGAAGAATGGAAGTCGAAAATTTTGTCTTCTCGAAACATGCCTTCTTTAAATTTTAATATCTTCTCCAAAAATAAGTAATAAATATTGGTTTAACTTACTGCAAGAAGCGTTGCTTGACAATGACAGGTTACGGCAATGTGGTTCTGAAAGAAATTGAAGCAAAGAAGATTTGATGAACGATACAAACAAATACATGCTTACATCTCTGTTCTGCTATTCTTGATCTTATCGACCTCTGCATCTGAAAAATACTGAGGAAAAAGTTGCAGTATGATGAAGCAAACAAGCAAACAACTGACAAACAAACACATACCGCAGTCTCAATCTTCATCGTTCAGTGCCATGAATAACTGTAAGAATAATGTTAAAATACAATCATGACAAACTGTAGGAGCATATAAATTTTCAAAAACCAGTGTTTGCAGACGATCTGTCGAAATTTCTATCAAAACTGGTACTTTACGATGATTTCCAGAAAACAGCTGTAAACTGCAAACATTTACAGGAAAGGTTTACTTTTATGGCACAAAAGTTACTGTCAGATTTTTCAAACGAAGTCAATCATCTCCATTGAACATAATGGACAGACGAGCATTCATGACGAGCCCTCAAGTTGGATTCGAAAATTTGGAAACAGTTTCCTCTCCCGAGGAATTATCTTTATGATTGCAATAGTTCTATACAATCATACAAAATAGCTATTTTGGCTAAATCATTTACCAAACATTAGAACATCACCGGAAGTTAAATTTTTTATTGCTTTGTAGACACTGTTATAACATCCCTCAATATTATAACAGTGCAATCATAGGCACAAATAAACCATTAAATATTCAAAGTAGACGGCTAGTCTGACTGGCTCGTGATTATCATTTCGCATAGATGTTGAGTTTAAAGATTTTTGCAATACTCTGCCAGCGTATTGCAATTTCTCTTTTCAACCATGATGATTGATTTAATGTAAATTAGATTTTGTTTTAATTTTACACAAGATATGAGCGCAAGAAGCACTTTATATTAACATGCTCTAAAGCATGTTAACTGATTTGTGCTAACATCTACAAAATTACTCCATGGTATATAGAAGCGCCAGTCAGTTGTTGCACAAGTACAACACATCTCTTTACTACCAAATCCCCCAGTTATTACCAAATCAAGCACGTGTCAGAACTAGGCAATAATCAAACATAAGCTAGCTCTCTGTTGGTCGGTCGAATTATTGATATGGACAATGAAGAAGGATGTTTTGGGTCGAAGGATGATCTGTTTCTTCCGTTAGCAACATCTTGAAGTCAACTTTGTTGTCTAGAAATATAGAATACGAGAGAAATGAATTGATTTTTTCAGTATCGGAAATCATCGCACCATGAACTTATTATGTTCGTTAATAAATCACTAATCACTTTGGTTACTTCTTAGTACTTTAACATGGCTCTCTGATCAAATAATTTAGTATGTTCAGCATCATAAATTATTGTGACACCCTGCTCTTGCGTTCACTTCATTGCCATCTTTTCTTATTATCGTCAGTGATTCTTAACCGTGTACACTTTTAAATTATTTGTTTTAAAATTGAGTTTCTTAGCCTGTGGCTGTCATAGAAAAATGATTTTCTTCTTTTCAACTTCCAATGGCAAAGTTACACAACGAGAAGGTGCTTTTGGTGCTGTCTTTGGTCATACTAGTCTTACAGCACAAGCAAAAGTGATTATTAATTGTGAAACAAGACAGAATAAATGAAGGATTAGAATCAACATGAGCATAAACAAAACAATATTCAAAAGAATTTCCGTTTTCCTGGTCTTTTAGGTCTCATGAGAAAACAAAATTGAATGCATGGTACATACGAATAGAATAAGCATAAACGATAAAACTTTATTTCTTTTTCTCTTCAGAGTTTACACAGAAAGACATGGAAATCTTCTTTCGTTTTTCTCATGTTCTTTTTGTGTTCTTCTTTCAGCTAATGCCTAACACATTTCCTTAAGCCTGTGTAATGGTGTAACTTCGCTCTTTTGAGTGGGTGGGAGGAGCTTTAGGAATAAATTTGCCCATAAAAGCGTGGTGTTATTTTTATGTTGTTTCCTAAGCTGAAAGAAGTATAAAATATTGAAAAGAAGAATATGATTTTGATGTTTTTTCTGTAAACCCTCGAGAGAGTCATAAGCACGCTCGTTGCTTATGCTTGTGATTACGTAGACGTTAATGTTCCAACTTTTGCTTATTGTTTTCTTTAACACTTTATTGACACTTGACACAACATTCAAAAATAGATATATTCTATTCAAACAGTTCATGAAAAAAATTATTGCTTTGTTCAGACAGTTGGATTGGCTGGATTTGAACAGGACGTTCTATACGAGAAGGGATTACGTTGGTTTTATTCAGTTATTTTGGGGATGATTGACGTATTATCATGTACCGTATGTCAAGAAGCATCCTATGGTGATACAGGTGAGCCATCACCCCTCAGATTAAGCTCTAGGATATGTTTGCTACAATGACGGAATCGTTGTAACAAAGTCTTCTGTTCTTACTTCATATGCTTCATCTTGTTTTATACAGTTTTCCAAAATGACTCAACTGTAAATATTGTAAAACAAGCACGATTAAAAGCGTGTATATAAATTTGTAAAAATTTAAGAATTGCCCAAGAATTTGTCCAAACAATTAATTTTTTGAGAAATTTCCAGAAATTTCCTTCAAATAGGCCATTCTTTTCTGAGAAATTTCCTTAGAAATAAGACCACATTTGACCATCGTTATCATGTTAACTACTTCATGTAAAAGTTATATATCGTCTTCCAAGAAAACAACATAACAATTTTTTAATTTTTAAACCTCACAAGCATTCGTTCTCCGCAAGAATATTTCTCTCCACTTATCTGTTGTAAAAGAGTGAAAGACAAATAATATTTTAAAGAACATATGAAGTTTTTTTTGAAAGCTGAAACAAGGTAATAGATATATATGTTATTGTTATGCCTGAGTCTGACTTTGAGTTTCATAGCGGGAAATTGAAACGATATTTATTTTTTATTTCTACATAGCAAAGATATTTAAGTTTTTTTTCCTACACAGCCAATATTGTGAATAATCTTTTGTATAACATCTCTAACTAAAGCAATATCGTTAAAATGGATAAAGTTCAAGAACTTTCTGAAGCACTGCCTTTACCAAGTCAGCCATTCTTAAACGTCGAAGTAAATGAATGCAAAGAAAGGTTAGTTCATAATATGAACAAAGGACTGTATGCAGAAGGATATTGAATTGCATTTCATGTAATAATCTAGTTGAGTGAGTCTGTGTTAGTGAAACCATGCTACAGGTGAAACTAGGTAATGAACAAATCATGTTTTTGTTTTGTAAAGAAACTTGAATAATTTTAATATGTTACTAGATTGACGTCACTGGTCATATGTTGTGCTTCAACAGACTCACTTCTTCAAATACCACTGTGCTGTCAAAACGTGAACAAAACCATTTATTCAATTTGATAATAAGCATTAACATCTTAATAGTATTTACCACTTTATTTTAGCACTATCCCAGAGTATAGAATTATAAAGCTTGTCAAAGACTTTCTTATCAACATGAAAACAATTCATGGCGACTCATGTTTCGTAGAATTTGTTGATCCTTTTTAATGGAACATGTCAAGAGCATAACTATTGTGTATGACACAGATAATTTTTCAACATATGGCAAGGTTATTGACCCTATGATCAGACAATATTTACTTTCGCATGTGTGAGAGTAGGTTGTTCACACCCCCCTGGTATGTCACACATCCCTTTTGTTGAACCCCACGGAAAAAAAATGCAAGAACTCTTAGAGGATTGACTTAGTTTGATAATGAAGATTTACATGAAGTACATATTTCTGTCAAACCTTCATAATTCTTTTAACAGATAATTGATTTGAAAAAGTTATGCTAAAGTATCATGTCTATCAACTTCATGATGGGGGGCATGGATATGAAGAACTTGAGGATGATATATCTGCTCCAGACAACTGGCTTTTGCCTACAGGTGGGTAAATTTTGCCTGCAGGTGGTCAACTCACTTCAGTCCCAGGTCTTTTCGCTTTCACGAGTTATAAGTATTAGCAACTAATACAATTAATTCATCATTTTTTCAGGGCTTGTGGGAAAGCTTGCTCTTTGACTCGGATGTGAAAAATCAGGTTGTTCTTCATAATGAACATTTAATGATTTCTCTCGTGAGCGAAGTTTAAATTGTAGCTTGTTAAGGACGTCTTTAGCGCCGAAATAAGTTAACGTTTAAACAGTTAGCTGTCAAAACGTCAAATAGATTTTTTAAGGATTTTCCTAATTTCTCCTATTTTCCAATGTACATTATGTACTCGGAGTTACTGATCAACGGAGTTACTGATCTGCTAACTTATTAATCTCTAATATTTTCAAAAGGTTTACGCAAGCGATGACATTGTGCACCGTAGTGGTGACAAAGCTTACTTAGTAAACATTAAAATACACATCTCAGCAATTCTAGCGAGTTATATCGATTAAAAAATGTTAAAAATTTTGTTGTTCTAATTTATTTACGAAAGTATATGTCGTGCCATGACTATGATATTTCATGTATCTCATTTTTATCTTATTTTTTTAGTTGCTAAAATATGCGGCAACGACACTTCTCTTCTCCGACAGGTTTGTCGTGTGAAATGAAACTATTGAACTGAAGACTTTTTAGAGAAGCCAAATTGCAAAATCGTTCGTTTTTCCATCTTTTTAAAATCACTCCCAAACAATGACATTTTCAAAGTATATATTAGTCACGTGTTTGAATCATATTTTAGAGGCGTGGATTTCAACATCATCTCGTGAAATAAAGTTACCTTATTGCATGGTAAGTTAGTTTCCTTGGTAACCAGACGTGAGTCCTTGCGTCATCGTCCGTCACGTGTATCTTTTTACGAATCAAATTAGATTCTATTTTTGCGTGTGTTGACTTTGTAACAACTCTCATCTTAACGGAGTAAATCTCTTATCACTCATAACATTCAAGATTGAAAAATCACATATCAAAGTATTGATAAGAATAAGTTAGCTACAATCAGATAGAATGAAACGCGAGAGACGTGATGGTGTTTTAACGAGCCAACTATTAAATGACGTCAAGGCTACCATGTTTGTGTACCGCTGTGACGTCACTCGAAAACAAACAACGAAGCCAATCAAACACCAGCATTTACCACTCATAGTACATCATGTTTGTCTTCACGTGATCTACTGCAAATATCCAGAAGAATGAGTTGAGCTTTTCTTTAAAACTTTCACAGAGCCAACCGGTACTGGTGAAACATCCTTATGCAAGGCGCTTGCTCAAAAATTATCCATACGACTTTCTAAAAGGTAAAAACACTACATTTTATTTTGATGTTACGTAAATCGCAATCCATTACTATCCATGTGTGTAATGCAACTAATATTGCCACGTAATTTTATTGTTATGTCGTGAATTATAAATACAAAGTATAATCCGAAAAAGGTTATATCCGAAAAATGTTGTAAACTCAACATCAAATTTAGAAAACAAGACGATTAAAAATGTAAATATTACACTTTCAATTGTTTTGCTTTGTAACTTTTATTTAAGTTTACAAGATGTTCTTTTTTGGCATTATCTTTTACTTTGTTTTTAATGAAATTGTCGTCTACCTAAGGATTATGAACTATAAATTAAAGTGTGTTTCTACTTTTGAATCCTTAGATTTAACTATGGCCAGCTTATTGAAATAAACATTCACAGTTTATTTTCCGAGGTAGGCATCATTTTGAATAGCTCAAAGCAACATCACCGAGTGCGAAAATCCTCTGGAACCAAAAATTACATTGCCATAAATTTTCCGTGAAACCTTTGTCGTCACCCCCTGTCAATATAAAATGCACGGCTCACATCAAAATATCAGTTCAGAAAACTGACATTTATATACCTGGGATTGAGATGTCGTTGAAGTTAATAAATCTAGTTCCGTATCACAAAATGATCATATCCAATTAAAAAGCATCTGTAATTTAAAATGTACATTGACATTATCTTTCCCTACAAACAGAGTGGAAAGTTAATGATGAAAATGTTTCAGAAAATTCAAGAGTTTATTGACGACAAATAAGCTTTAGTTTGCGTTCTTATCGACGAGGTAAACTTTGCTTAAACATTTCTTTCTTAATGCTCATGGTCAGATAGATGAGAAATCATTTACTATTTGTGTTTCTTGTTTCACAAAATACCCGAAGCACATGTACGCTTGTCGGTAATGTTTAAGGAAAATACCTTTGCTATCCATATCTTTTACTTCTGAAGGTTGAAAGTTTAACATCGGCAAGAAAATCTGCGTTGAACGGACAAGAACCTTCAGATGCCATTCGTGTTGTGAATGCATTTCTCACTCAAATTGACCATATAAAACTGTAAATGCAAAATATAAGCAGAATATGCATTTCGGCGAACATTGCGTTCTCATGGATTTTTTAGTGAACTAAGAGATTGTATTCGGTTATATGAACGGCGAGGCCAGCCGGCAGGGTTGTTGCGTTATGTATTATTTAATAAAATAGAGACTTTGTAGAAAATAGTTCTAAAGATAGCAAATACCATAGTAAATGGTAAAAGTAATATAATAAGTTGATAGTTCTTACAAGAACTGTTGTAAGTAAAGAGCACTAACCCAATAGTTCTAAATTAAACGACACGATGCATTTCGGCAGACTACTCCTCAGGTGTCAACGTCTGCTGAATGAAAATTTACAATCTACCGATATTTATAATGCCAAGACAACAGTCTTTATCAACTTATTATATTACATTTACCATTCACTATGGTATTTGCTATCTTTAGAACTATGTATTATTTCTTTCTCTACAATGTTGTCGCTTTTACAGGGAGTAAAAGCACGAAAATATTTATATGACATGAACAAACTTGCTTGATGACAACTTTGCTCAGTCAAATACTTATTATCTATCAATTACGTATTTACAGAAGTCTTGATTTGAACTACATTTATGCGTTTATTTGCTAAACCTAGTCTTCCCCAATGTTGTTTTCTTCTTATTTCAGACATCCTAATGTAATTATATTGACAACATCGAACATAACTAGAGCCATAGACGTTGCGTTCGTGGACAGGTTGAAAATATGTTTGTGACTCGAAAGTTTTTAATTCACTTTCTCATCTAACTTCGCTATTTGTTCGCCCACAGAGCCGACATCAAACAGTATATTGGTCCGCCATCAGCCAAAGCTATTTACAAAATTTACCATTTGTTTGTATGTAACTTATGTCTTCTTGTGCACGTGATCAACGAAATGGCTGCCGGTCAATTATGTTTTCTGGCCAAAGGAACGCCGAAATGGCTTACCGCAACCTGTCATCATATACAATATAAAACAACAATTTGCCTCGTGAAGTATATCCCTCTTCTCAGTACTTTGTACCTTTACGTCTACTGCTTTATTTCCATACCACAATATAGTCGTTTGTGCAAGTTATACAAACATGTTGCTTAAATAGAGAGGTGTGCAGCTATATAGAAATTGATTGCAAACGATTGCATTGTAGATAATTTTTAATAATCAAAATTAATGTTCACCGTTTCATCACAGACCAGTATCATATCACCAGCCACTCAAATTTTGGATTTAAGGTACAACTGAAAAATACACGAAATTTTATTTTGACGAAAATTGACGGTGTTTGTTAGAAATTTTTTTGTTCACTTCTATGTTGATGACATGGTTTTCTTTTCCGATGTACAACTTTTTTTCCCTATTTTCCATTGTAGCTTTGTCGACAACGATGTAACACACTGTAGTCTTGAATTAAAGAAGATAGCCGAGTAAGTGAAGTAGATGTTTGTAGATGTAGATCGTCGAGGTTAGTGGTGTCCTGCGAAGGACTGTTGATGTTGATGTTGACTGACTTCTTAACAACCTTAGCGGTAGTCATCTTTAGAGTCAGCATCAACAACAACAGTTCTTTTCAGGACTTTACTAACCTGGACGATCTACATCTACAAACATGTAACGATACTCCCATGTTCAAACCTTTCACTTTAAAGTAAAGTGATGTCACAGAGTAAAATAAACATTTCTTGTCTTAGTTTATGGTAAATATTATGTCACCCAGTCTTCATGTTTTCAAGTTAGTATTCTTCTCGTTTTACAAAGAAAACGAAACTACGCCCGGGGGGATTTTCAGAAGTTGTCTGAACCCTGGCAGTATGTTCTAGTTTCTTTTATGAGAAGAATTCTTGTAAAGAAAAAAGACAAATTTTGAAAGGAAAAAAACCCCGTTTTCGGTCCATGCTTCCCGATACCTTCTTAAGCGTAAGGCACTAAAACGCGGCATGTTAACGTTTCGGTAGCAGATTTCGGCCCCTCCACGCTATCCTACTTGGGAGATGCAATAGCAAGCTTCCGCCCATCAGACCCCGAGATCACCTGCGATAGGCTTTGCTCGGGGTACGCAGGAGAGTGCGGTCGCCACCGAAGTGTGGACCCTAAGCCACTGCATACTATATCGCACCCAGCTTCCACTGCTAGTTGACATCTACTATATGAAGCTATAGATTTATATTTATATATACAAAATTTAGAGGCTTACGAAATTTGTGGTATTATTAAAGTCACAACTGCGCATGCCCAGATAATTTCTTTGATAATTTGCGATTAAGTGGGATAATTGCCCCAGATGTAGTGCAAGTACATCTAGTTAGTCGTTGCCATGACTATAAACAATTAGTCGAGTGGGCTGCGCATGCTCGAGCGCATGCGCAGATGATTTCTCCATTAAATTGTTACTAAACATGCTATTTACTTCAAAATCGGGGCTAGTAGATGCAATTGGTCGTTGCCATGACCATGAACATTGGCAGCCAATCAATTTAACTGCGCATGCTCAGTTGAGATCTTTAATAGTTTGTTAATAAGCAAGTTATATACTCCCTAATTGATGCTAGTAAATGTAGTTGGTCGTTTCCATGACTATCAACTCGGACAATTGGTCAAGTGGACTTTGCATGCTTGAGCGTGCTGCGCATGCGCACTGCGCATGCTCAGATGATCTTCTTATATTTTTGTGACCAAGCGATTAATTACTCAGTAAGTGATGAAAATAGGTCCAGCTTGTTGTTGCCATCACTATGAATATGAAAAATTTGTTAAATGACTAAATTCCTCATTATAATTGAAATTTATGATTTCCCAATATGTGACCAAGTGAACCACAGAAGGATGCAAGCTTGTTCTGTTTGTCATTGCCATGATTGTAAACTCGAACAGTTTGTTGAGTTGTTTGTGCATGTTCAGATGAGTTCTCAAATAATTTAGGACTGAGGTTTAAAATATACCGTCTTAATACTTGCAACATAAATAAAATTTAACTTTGTATTACATCTACATTTAAGGCGTAAAGATGTTTTTTCTTTGTTATCGTAGTCAGTAGTTATCAAGTAATGGACCACTCTCAAATAATCACGAATATTGGTTGACTTTTGGTTAGGTTTCTTTGGGAGGCCCTTCTCCTTTGAACTTGCAAGGAGCAGTCAAGCGTCTCACTGTGATAAACCTACGAAGTATTCTTTCTCTCATTTTCTTGTTTAGAAAAAGTTATCAACTAAGTGGTCGAACTCTTCGTAAACTACCATTCCTTGCACATGCGCTGTATTCGAAAGTAAGTAATACGAATTAAAGCCTTCACCCGTGTTCTTTGTTGTACATGCATGTACTTATATTGTCCCTCAAACCTACGTAATAGGCACAAACGATAACCTCAGAAGAGTTTTTGAATAATCTTTCAATGATTGTTGACAAGCAGTTCAAAGAAAAGAGAATCTTTGCTCAGTTGGTGAAGAAAAAGCGTGCAAGCGTGATCTTTTAACGATTGTATACTTTTATACATTCATAGAAATCTTTGGATATGCTTTGTTGAAGATTAAGATTTTTTTATTGCTCAATTTAAGTCAATTTGGTAAGATAGATCACAAAGTTTGCTAATTTATATTGGTACTTTGAGACTCCTTACATGACGTTTCCCCAACACACCCGAGGTCAAATGCAGCAATGTGTATAGTTCGTTATTGAGGAAAATGTGTAGATTATTTTAAATAGGGAAGGATATTTATACGATATAGTTAATTGCAACTGTTTAATTTCAACGTATGTTTACATTAAATTACATCCTTAAGCCAACTTTACTAATATTGATCGCTATTTTCATGTTATACATCTATAATCATCTTGTTAAAGATTTGAAGCTTTGCTGCGATAATACAGGTTTGTACAGCTATCTCATCTTTGTTTGTTGCCTGCCTGATAGCATGTCGACTCCGGGGACCAGATTTTTTATCGTGATTTATATGACATTATAGATTGTCGTACGTCTATCTAATATCTTGAGTATAAACGATATGTTTTTGAAAGATGAGTTTACATATACTCTAGCGTAGTGTCTTCATCAGGAGTGATCTGATGTTGAAACTTGAGTCTTTATATACTCCAGTCTAGTGTCTTCATCAGGAGTGATCTGATGTTGAAACTTGAGTCCTTATATACTCCAGTCTAGTTTTCATCAGGAGTGATCTGATGTTGAAACTTGAGTCCTTATATACTCCAGTCTATGTTTCATCAGGAGTGATCTGATGTTGAATCTTGAGTCCTTATATACTCCAGTCTTATGTTTTCATCAGGAGTGATCTGATGTTGAATCTTGAGTCCTTATATACTCCAGTCTAGTGTCTTCATCAGGAGTGATCTGATGTTGAAACTTTAGTCCTTATATACTCCAGTCTAGTGTCTTCATCAGGAGTGATCTGATGTTGAAACTTGAGTCCTTATATACTCCAGTCTAGTGTTTTCATCAGGAGTGATCTGATGTTGAATCTTGAGTCCTTATATACTCCAGTCTAGTGTCTTCATCAGGAGTGATCTGATGTTGAAACTTGAGTCCTTATATACTCCAGTCTAGTGTCTTCATCAGGAGTGATCTGATGTTGAAACTTGAGTCCTTATATACTCCAGTCTAGTGTCTTCATCAGGAGTGATCTGATGTTGAAACTTGAGTCCTTATATACTCCAGTCTAGTGTCTTCATCAGGAGTGATCTGATGTTGAAACTTGAGTCCTTATATACTCCAGTCTTATGTTTCTCATCAGGAGTGATCTGATGTTGAATCTTGAGTCCTTATATACTCCAGTCTTATGTTTTCATCAGGAGTGATCTGATGTTGAATCTTGAGTCCTTATATACTCCAGTCTAGTGTCTTCATCAGGAGTGATCTGATGTTGAAACTTGAGTCCTTATATACTCCAGTCTAGTGTCTTCATCAGGAGTGATCTGATGTTGAAACTTGAGTCCTATATACTCCAGTCTTATGTTTCATCAGGAGTGATCTGATGTTGAATCTTGAGTCCTATATACTCCAGTCTAGTGTCATCAGGAGTGATCTGATGTTGAATCTTGAGTCCTTATATACTCCAGTCTAGTGTCTTCATCAGGAGTGATCTGATGTTGAATCTTGAGTCTTATATACTCCAGTCTAGTGTTTATCAGGAGTGATCTGATGTTGAATCTTGAGTCCTTATATACTCCAGTCTAGTGTCTTCATCAGGAGTGATCTGATGTTGAATCTTATATACTTCATCAGGAGTGATCTGATGTTGAAACTTGAATACTCCAGTCTTATGTTTATCAGGAGTGATCTGATGTTGAATCTTGAGTCCTTATATCCAGTCTAGTGTCTTCATCAGGAGTGATCTGATGTTGAAACTTGAGTCCTATATACTCCAGTCTTATGTTTCATCAGGAGTGATCTGATGTTGAATCTTGAGTCCTTATATACCCAGTCTAGTGTCATAGTGATCTGATGTTGAAACTTAGTCTTATATACTCCAGTCTAGTGTCTTCATCAGGAGTGATCTGATGTTGAAACTTGAGTCCTTATATAGTCTTATGTTTTCAGTAATGTTGAGTTCTTATATACTCCAGTCTAGTGTTTCATCAGGAGTGATCTGATGTTGAATCTTGAGTCTTATATACTCCAGTCTTATGATCAGATCTGATGTTGAATCTTGAGTCATACTCCAGTCTAGTGTCTTCATCAGGAGTGATCTGATGTTGAAACTTGAGTCCTTATACTCAGTCTAGTGTCTTCATCAGGAGATGTTGAAAGTTGAGTCTTCCAGTCATCAGAGTGATCTGAGTCGTTATATACTCCAGTCTAGTGTCTTCATCAGGAGTGATCTGATGTTGAATCTTGAGTATACTCCAGACTAATGTCTTCATCTGGAGTGATCTGACGTTGAATCTTGAGTTTACTCCAGTCTATTCATCAGGAGTGATCTGATGTTGAATCTTGAGTCTTTATATACTCCAGTCTTATGTTTTCATCAGAGTGATCTGATGTTGAATCTTGAGTCCTTATACTCCAGTCTTATGTTTTCATCAAGAGTGATCTTTTATTGAAACTTTCGCTAGTGTTATTTAACCATGTTATCTAAAATACATAGTCCATTTTGTATTTGTGTTTCCACTTGTTTTCTTTAATGTTTTAAAATAATGTTCTTGACAGCAGAGAATTATTCTCATTATGATTTGGTCGTTGGAATATATCGCGGCAACTTTGATTTGAGGCAAAGTTTACGTGAATCATGGGTTGGCTATGCAAGACGACATTCATCTCTAAATAAAAGGTAAGCACAAAACACTGAATTTTCTTGAGGGTAGCTGTAGTGTTTTTGTATTCAATTAGAGCTACTTAGCGTGTGAAACAGCAAACACAATATTTGTGAAGGTAAAGTGTAGAACAGTGTTTCAAATTGGCCTGTCGCGTTTACAACGAATTTCTTCAATACCAGAGAACGTTTACAACGTATTTCTTCAATACCAGAGAACGTTTACAAAGTATTTCTTCAATACCAGAGAACGTTTACAACGTATTTCTTCAATACCAGAGAACGTTTACAAAGTATTTCTTCAATACCAGAGAACGTTTACAACGTATTTCTTCAATACCAGAGAACGTTTACAACGTATGTCTTCAATATCAGAGAACGTTTACAACGTATTTTTCAATACCAAAGAACGTTTACAAAGTATGTCTTCAATACCAGAGAACGTTTACAACGTATTTCTTCTATACCAGGGAACGTTTACAAAGTATGTCTTCAATACCAGAGAACGTTTACAACGTATGTCTTCAATATCAGAGAACGTTTACAACGTATTTTTTCAATACCAGAGAACGTTTACAAAGTATGTCTTCAATACCAGAGAACGTTTACAACGTATTTCTTCAATACCAGAGAACGTTTACAACGTATTTCTTCAATACCAGAGAACGTTTACAACGTATTTCTTCTATACCAGAGAACGTTTACAACGTATTTTTCAATACCAGAGAACGAAACGTATTTCTTCAATACCAGAGAACGTTTACAACGTATTTCTTTCCAGAGAACGTTTACAACGTATTTCTTCTATACCAGAGAACGTTTACAACGTATTTCTTCAATACCAGAGAACGTTTACAACGTATTTCTTCAATACCAGAGAACGTTTACAACGTATTTCTTCTATACCAGAGAACGTTTACAACGTATTTCTTCAATACCAGAGAACGTTTACAACGTATTTCTTCTATACCAGAGAACGTTTACAACGTATTTCTTCAATACCAGAGAACGTTTACAACGTATTTCTTCAATACCAGAGAACGTTTACAAAGTATTTCTTCAATACCAGAGAACGTTTACAACGTATTTCTTCAATACCAGAGAACGTTTAAAACGTATTTCTTCAATACCAGAGAACGTTTACAACGTATTTCTTCAATACCAGAGAACGTTTACAACGTATTTCTTCAATACCAGAGAACGTTTACAACGTATGTCTTCAATACCAGAGAACGTTTACAACGTATTTCTTCAATACCAGAGAACGTTTACAACGTATTTCTTCAATACCAGAGAACGTTAACAACGTATTTCTTCAATACCAGAGAACGTTTACAACGTATTTCTTCAATACCAGAGAACGTTTACAACGTATTTCTTCAATACCAGAGACTTCAAATAACTAACTAATACTCACATCAAAGTCCCATCCGATAGATCCACTGTGAAAATATCTCAAATTTTCTTCATTTGGTCGTTTGTAAGCAATTACTTCATTTTCGTAGTCTAAACATCAATATGACAAACATATAAACACGTTTGATCATGCACTCGTTCCAGCCTCTATGACGGTAAAATCTCCATGAGAGATAGCAACACATATTTCCATCAAGACTGTCTGATCTTCGCTACAAATACATACAGCAATGATAAATTCGCAGCAGTGGCTGATTAATAATTACGGAGCATGTAGGCTAAGGCAAAATTACGAGGCCTGGTGATATTTAATTCCTCCACTAAGCTCAGTCTCTTGACAACGTTCGCGTTCTTTACGTTCCTTTGCCTTTGCATTTCCTAGCTTGCGTTTGTAACACATAGTGTGAACGATACAAAAGAAATTAATAGTTCAAAATAAACTTTAAAAATTATCAAAACAGTCTGCAGAAATAGGGAAATCCTCGTCAGTTCTTAGCCTCGCGCATTTAAACACTAGATGGTACGAAAGTCTTTTTCGTCGATATTCAATCGCACGTACGGTTTTCAACATCATAAATGGTCTAAAAACGGCACTTTTAGCAAGTTCCAAGCAGCAAAAAGTAAAAACTAACAATGTCTTGGTTTACTTTTCGTAATGAGTAATCCGCAACTGATTAACTTTAAATATCACATGTATAGTAGGTTATGTTCGACGTTTGTAAATATGTGCCTCGTTAGTTTATCGCCTGCATCGAGATTCCAATGTCATATTGTTTTATATCGGCTTTTCCAGGCGCCAAACCTCACAACTATCAAATCAAAAGTAAATTTTCAAACTTGGAGATTCGATTTTCTTTCTTTCGCATTTGTAAGGATCAATCCTGAACTCTGGAGGAACGTAACATGCATTATTTGAAACGATGAACTTCACCAACACTCTAAAACAACAATGGAATAGTAACCAACACTTTATTTTTTCAGATTTAGTCATTCTACTTAGTTATATCACTGGTACAATTTTTTTTTTGCGACAGAAACGGTTGTTGGGAACTCTGGCCAAGAAAACCACAGCAAAGAAAGGGATATTTTAGGCAAGTGTACCGTGAACCGTTATTTCTTGTGAATATTCGAGTTTAGCCTCAATACAATGACGTTAGTCAACACAGTTAAATTTATCATATGACAAAGAATGCAGTTTGCATGAGTTGTTCTTGTGTAGAACAAACTGATAAACGAAACTAAAGACCTTACTGTTGGTATATTCAATAGGCCATCATAGAAACGCACAACGCTACACTACTTAAAGAATGGCGGTCAGCTAAAATGTCCAATTCGATTCTACGTAGATCTGACAATTGCTAAAACGTTACTCATATCGGTAATCAGATTAGTTTACCAAACATTTCACTGGTATTGAAAACATACGTTGTAAACGTTCTCTGGTATTGAAGAAATACGTTGTAAACGTATTGAAGAAATACTTTGTAAACGCTCTCTGGTATTGAAGAAATACGTTGTAAACGTTCTCTGGTATTGAAGACATACGTTGTAAACGTTCTCTGGTATTGAAGAAATACGTTGTAAACGTTCTCTGGTATTGAAGAAATACGTTGTAAACGTTCTCTGGTATTGAAGAAATACGTTGTAAACGTTCTCTGGTATTGAAGAAATACGTTGTAAACGTTCTCTGGTATTGAAGAAATACGTTGTTAACGTTCTCTGGTATTGAAGAAATACGTTGTAAACGTTCTCTGGTATTGAAGAAATACGTTGTAAACGTTCTCTGGTATTGAAGAAATACGTTGTAAACGTTCTCTGGTATTGAAGAAATACGTTGTAAACGTTCTCTGGTATTGAAGAAATACGTTGTAAACGTTCTCTGGTATTGAAGAAATACGTTTTAAACGTTCTCTGGTATTGAAGAAATACGTTGTAAACGTTCTCTGGTATTGAAGAAATACGTTGTAAACGTTCTCTGGTATTGAAGAAATACGTTGTAAACGTTCTCTGGTATTGAAGAAATACGTTTTAAACGTTCTCTGGTATTGAAGAAATACGTTGTAAACGTTCTCTGGTATTGAAGAAATACTTTGTAAACGTTCTCTGGTATTGAAGAAATACGTTGTAAACGTTCTCTGGTATTGAAGAAATACGTTGTAAACGTTCTCTGGTATTGAAAAATACGTTGTAAACGTTCTCTGGTATTGAAGAAATACGTTGTAAACGTTCTCTGGTATTGAAGAAATACGTTGTAAACGTTCTCTGGTATTGAAGAAATACGTTTTAAACGTTCTCTGGTATTGAAGAAATACGTTGTAAACGTTCTCTGGTATTGAAGAAATACTTTGTAAACGTTCTCTGGTATTGAAGAAATACGTTGTAAACGTTCTCTGGTATTGAAGAAATACGTTGTAAACGTTCTCTGGTATTGAAAAATACGTTGTAAACGTTCTCTGGTATAGAAGAAATACGTTGTAAACGTTCTCTGGTATTGAAGAAATACGTTGTAAACGTTCTCTGGTATAGAAGAAATACGTTGTAAACGTTCTCTGGTATTGAAGAAATACGTTGTAAACGTTCTCTGGTATTGAAGAAATACGTTGTAAACGTTCTCTGGTATAGAAGAAATACGTTGTAAACGTTCTCTGGTATGAAAGAAATACGTTGTAAACGTTCTCTGGTATTGAAGAAATACGTTGTAAACGTTCTCTGGTATTGAAGAAATACGTTGTAAACGTTCTCTGGTATAGAAGAAATACGTTGTAAACGTTCTCTGGTATTGAAGAAATACGTTGTAAACGTTCTCTGGTATTGAAGAAATACGTTGTAAACGTTCTCTGGTATTGAAGACATACTTTGTAAACGTTCTCTGGTATTGAATAAATACGTTGTAAACGTTCTCTGATATTGAAGACATACGTTGTAAACGTTCTCTGGTATTGAAGACATACTTTGTAAACGTTCCCTGGTATAGAAGAAATACGTTGTAAACGTTCTCTGGTATTGAAGACATACTTTGTAAACGTTCTTGGTATTGAAAAATACGTTGTAAACGTTCTCTGATATTGAAGACATACGTTGTAAACGTTCTCTGGTATTGAAGAAATACGTTGTAAACGTTCTCTGGTATTGAAGAAATACTTTGTAAACGTTCTCTGGTATTGAAGAAATACGTTGTAAACGTTCTCTGGTATTGAAGAAATACTTTGTAAACGTTCTCTGGTATTGAAGAAATACGTTGTAAACGTTCTCTGGTATTAAAGAAATTCGTTGTAAACGCGACAGGCCAATTTGAAACACTGTGCTACACTTTACCTTCACAAATATTGTGTTTGCTGTAACGTTTCACACGCTAAGTAGCTCTAATTGAATACAAAAAACACTACAGCTACCCTCAAGAAAATTCAGTGTTTTCCCTGTGCTACCTTTTATTTAGAGATGAATGTCGTCTTGCATAGCCAACCCATGATTCACGTAAACTTTGCCTCAAATCAAAGTTGCCGCGCGATGAAAGTATTCCAACAACCAAATCATAATGAGAATAATTCTCTGCTGTCAAGAACATTATTTTAAAACATTAAAGAAAACAAGTGGAAACACAAATACAAAAATGGACTATGTAGGATAAATTTTTTAGATAACATGGTTAAATAACACTAGCGAAAGTTTCAATAAAAGATCACTCTTGATGAAAACATAAGACTGGAGTATATAAGGACTCAAGATTCAACATCAGATCACTCCTGATGAAAACATAAGACTGGAGTATATAAGACTCAAGATTCAACATCAGATCACTCCTGATGAAGACACTAGACTGGAGTATATAAGGACTCAAGATTCAACATCAGATCACTCCAGATGAAGACATTAGTCTGGAGTATATAAGGACTCAAGATTCAACATCAGATCACTCCTGATGAAGACACTAGACTGGAGTATATAACGACTCAAGATTCAACATCAGATCACTCCTGATGAAAACATAAGACTGGAGTATATATGGACTCAAATTTCAACATCAGATCACTCCTGATGAAGACACTAGACTGGAGTATATAAGGACTCAAGTTTCAACATCAGATCACTCCTGATGAAGACACTAGACTGGAGTATATAAAGACTCAAGTTTCAACATCAGATCACTCCTGATGAAGACACTAGACTGGAGTATATAAGGACTCAAGATTCAACATCAGATCACTCCTGATGAAAACATAAGACTGGAGTATATAAGGACTCAAGATTTAACATCAGATCACTCCTGATGAAGACACTACACTGGAGTATATAAGGACTCAAGATTCAACATCAGATCACTCCTGATGAAAACATAAGACTGGAGTATATAAGGACTCAAGTTTCAACATCAGATCACTCCTGATGAAGACATTAGACTGGAGTATATAAGGACTAAAGTTTCAACATCAGATCACTCCTGATGAAGACACTAGACTGGAGTATATAAGGACTCAAGATTCAACATCAGATCACTCCTGATGAAAACACTAGACTGGAGTATATAAGGACTCAAGTTTCAACATCAGATCACTCCTGATGAAGACACTAGACTGGAGTATATAAGGACTAAAGTTTCAACATCAGATCACTCCTGATGAAGACACTAGACTGGAGTATATAAGGACTCAAGATTCAACATCAGATCACTCCTGATGAAAACATAAGACTGGAGTATATAAGGACTCAAGATTCAACATCAGATCACTCCTGATGAAAACATAAGACTGGAGTATATAAGGACTCAAGTTTCAACATCAGATCACTCCTGATGAAGACACTAGACTGGAGTATATAAGGACTCAAGTTTCAACATCAGATCACTCCTGATGAAGACACTAGACTGGAGTATATAAAGACTCAAGTTTCAACATCAGATCACTCCTAATGAAGACACTACGCTAGAGTATATGTAAACTCATCTTTCAAAAACATATCGTTTATACTCAAGATATTAGATAGACGTACGACAATCTATAATGTCATATAAATCACGATAAAAAATCTGGTCCCCGGAGTCGACATGCTATCAGGCAGGCAACAAACAAAGATGAGATAGCTGTACAAACCTGTATTATCGCAGCAAAGCTTCAAATCTTTAACAAGATGATTATATATGTTTGTAAATGATGATCGTCCAGGTTAATAAAGTCCTGAGAAGAGAGGTAGTCATCTTCAGTTTTGACTCTGAAGATGACTACCGCTAAGGTTGTCGAAACGTCAGTCAACAACATCAAAAACAGTCCTTCTCAGGACTTTATAAACCTGGACGATCATCATTTACAAACATATAACGATACTCCCGGGTTCAAACCATTTACTTTATTAAGATGATTATAGATGTATAACATGAAAATAGCGATCAATATTAGTAAAGTTGGCTTAAGGATGTAATTTAATGTAAACATACGTTGAAATTAAACAGTTGCAATTAACTATATCGTATAAATATCCTTCCCTATTTAAAATAATCTACACATTTTCCTCAATAACGAACTATACACATTGCTGCATTTGACCTCGGGTGTGTTGGGGAAACGTCATGTAAGGAGTCTCAAAGTACCAATATAAATTAGCAAACTTTGTGATCTATCTTACCAAATTGACTTAAATTGAGCAATAAAAAAATCTTAATCTTCAACAAAGCATATCCAAAAGATTTCTATGAATGTATAAAAAGTATACAATCGTTAAAAAGATCACGCTTGCACGCTTTTTTTCACCAACTGAGCAAAGATTCTCTTTTCTTTGAACTGCTTGTCAACAATCATTGAAAGATTATTCAAAACTCTTCTGAGGTTATCGTTTGTGCCTATTACGTAGGTTTGAGGGACAATATAAGTACATGCATGTACAACAAAGAACACGGGTGAAGGCTTTAATTCGTATTACTTACTTTCGAATACAGCGCATGTGCAAGGAATGGTAGTTTACGAAGAGTTCGACCACTTAGTTGATAACTTTTCTAAACAAGAAAATGAGAGAAAGAATACTTCGTAGGTTTATCACAGTGAGACGCTTGACTGCTCCTTGCAAGTTCAAAAGGAGAAGGGCCTCCCAAAGAAACCTAACCAAAAGTCAACCAATATTCGTGATTATTTGAGAGTGGTCCATTACTTGATAACTACTGACTACGATAACAAAGAAAAAACATCTTTACGCCTTAAATGTAGATGTAATACAAAGTTAAATTTTATTTATGTTGCAAGTATTAAGACGGTATATTTTAAACCTCAGTCCTAAATTATTTGAGAACTCATCTGAACATGCACAAACAACTCAACAAACTGTTCGAGTTTACAATCATGGCAATGACAAACAGAACAAGCTTGCATCCTTCTGTGGTTCACTTGGTCACATATTGGGAAATCATAAATTTCAATTATAATGAGGAATTTAGTCATTTAACAAATTTTTCATATTCATAGTGATGGCAACAACAAGCTGGACCTATTTTCATCACTTACTGAGTAATTAATCGCTTGGTCACAAAAATATAAGAAGATCATCTGAGCATGCGCAGTACGCTTGGGCATGCGCAGCACGCTCAAGCATGCAAAGTCCACTTGACCAATTGTCCGAGTTGATAGTCATGGAAACGACCAACTACATTTACTAGCATCAATTAGGAGTATATAACTTGCTTATTAACAAACTATTAAAGATCTCAACTGAGCATGCGCAGTTAAATTGATTGGCTGCCAATGTTCATGGTCATGGCAACGACCAATTGCATCTACTAGCCCCGATTTTGAAGTAAATAGCATGTTTAGTAACAATTTAATGGAGAAATCATCTGCGCATGCGCTCGAGCATTCGCAGCCCACTCGACTAATTGTTTATAGTCATGGCAACGACTAACTAGATGTACTTGCACTACATCTGGGGCAATTATCCCACTTAATCGCAAATTATCAAAGAAATTATCTGGGCATGCGCAGTTGTGACTTTAATAATACCACAACTTTCGTAAGCCTCTAAATTTTTGTATATATAAATATAAATCTATAGCTTCATATAGTAGATGTACACTAGCAGTGGAAGCTGGGTGCGATATAGTATGCAGTGGCTTAGGGGTCCACACTTCGGTGGCGACCGCACTCTCCATGCGTACCCCGAGCAAAGCCTATCGCAGGTGATCTCGGGGTCTGATGGGCGGAAGCTTGCTATTGCATCTCCCAAGTAGGATAGCGTGGAGGGGCCGAAATCTGCTACCGAAACGTTAACATGCCGCGTTTTAGTGCCTTACGCTTAAGAAGGTATCGGGAAGCATGGACCGAAAACGGGTTTTTCCTTTCAAAATTTGTCTTTTTCTTTACAAGAATTCTTCTCATAAAAGAAACTAGAACATACTGCCAGGGTTCAGACAACTTCTGAAAATCCCCGGCGTAGTTTCGTTTTCTTTGTAAAACGAGAAGAATACTAACTTGAAAACATGAAGACTGGGTGACATAATATTTACCATAAACTAAGACAAGAAATGTTTATTTTACTCTGTGACATCACTTTACTTTAAAGTGAAAGGTTTGAACATGGGAGTATCGTTACATGTTTGTAGATGTAGATCGTCCAGGTTAGTAAAGTCCTGAAAAGAACTGTTGTTGTTGATGCTGACTCTAAAGATGACTACCGCTAAGGTGTTAAGAAGTCAGTCAACATCAACATCAACAGTCCTTCGCAGGACACCACTAACCTCGACGATCTACATCTACAAACATCTACTTCACTTACTCGGCTATCTTCTTTAATTCAAGACTACAGTGTGTTACATCGTTGTCGACAAAGCTACAATGGAAAATAGGGAAAAAAAGTTGTACATCGGAAAAGAAAACCATGTCATCAACATAGAAGTGAACAAAAAAATTTCTAACAAACACCGTCAATTTTCGTCAAAATAAAATTTCGTGTATTTTTCAGTTGTACCTTAAATCCAAAATTTGAGTGGCTGGTGATATGATACTGGTCTGTGATGAAACGGTGAACATTAATTTTGATTATTAAAAATTATCTACAATGCAATCGTTTGCAATCAATTTCTATATAGCTGCACACCTCTCTATTTAAGCAACATGTTTGTATAACTTGCACAAACGACTATATTGTGGTATGGAAATAAAGCAGTAGACGTAAAGGTACAAAGTACTGAGAAGAGGGATATACTTCACGAGGCAAATTGTTGTTTTATATTGTATATGATGACAGGTTGCGGTAAGCCATTTCGGCGTTCCTTTGGCCAGAAAACATAATTGACCGGCAGCCATTTCGTTGATCACGTGCACAAGAAGACATAAGTTACATACAAACAAATGGTAAATTTTGTAAATAGCTTTGGCTGATGGCGGACCAATATACTGTTTGATGTCGGCTCTGTGGGCGAACAAATAGCGAAGTTAGATGAGAAAGTGAATTAAAAAACTTTCGAGTCACAAACATATTTTTCAACCTGTCCACGAACGCAACGTCTATGGCTCTAGTTATGTTCGATGTTGTCAATATAATTACATTAGGATGTCTGAAATAAGAAGAAAACAACATTGGGGAAGACTAGGTTTAGCAAATAAACGCATAAATGTAGTTCAAATCAAGACTTCTGTAAATACGTAATTGATAGATAATAAGTATTTGACTGAGCAAAGTTGTCATCAAGCAAGTTTGTTCATGTCATATAAATATTTTCGTGCTTTTACTCCCTGTAAAAGCGACAACATTGTAGAGAAAGAAATAATACATAGTTCTAAAGATAGCAAATACCATAGTGAATGGTAAATGTAATATAATAAGTTGATAAAGACTGTTGTCTTGGCATTATAAATATCGGTAGATTGTAAATTTTCATTCAGCAGACGTTGACACCTGAGGAGTAGTCTGCCGAAATGCATCGTGTCGTTTAATTTAGAACTATTGGGTTAGTGCTCTTTACTTACAACAGTTCTTGTAAGAACTATCAACTTATTATATTACTTTTACCATTTACTATGGTATTTGCTATCTTTAGAACTATTTTCTACAAAGTCTCTATTTTATTAAATAATACATAACGCAACAACCCTGCCGGCTGGCCTCGCCGTTCATATAACCGAATACAATCTCTTAGTTCACTAAAAAATCCATGAGAACGCAATGTTCGCCGAAATGCATATTCTGCTTATATTTTGCATTTACAGTTTTATATGGTCAATTTGAGTGAGAAATGCATTCACAACACGAATGGCATCTGAAGGTTCTTGTCCGTTCAACGCAGATTTTCTTGCCGATGTTAAACTTTCAACCTTCAGAAGTAAAAGATATGGATAGCAAAGGTATTTTCCTTAAACATTACCGACAAGCGTACATGTGCTTCGGGTATTTTGTGAAACAAGAAACACAAATAGTAAATGATTTCTCATCTATCTGACCATGAGCATTAAGAAAGAAATGTTTAAGCAAAGTTTACCTCGTCGATAAGAACGCAAACTAAAGCTTATTTGTCGTCAATAAACTCTTGAATTTTCTGAAACATTTTCATCATTAACTTTCCACTCTGTTTGTAAGGAAAGATAATGTCAATGTACATTTTAAATTACAGATGCTTTTTTTAATTGGATATGATCATTTTGTGATACGGAACTAGATTTATTAACTTCAACGACATCTCAATCCCAGGTATATAAATGTCAGTTTTCTGAACTGATATTTTGATGTGAGCCGTGCATTTTATATTGACAGGGGGTGACGACAAAGGTTTCACGGAAAATTTATGGCAATGTAATTTTTGGTTCCAGAGGATTTTCGCACTCGGTGATGTTGCTTTGAGCTATTCAAAATGATGCCTACCTCGGAAAATAAACTGTGAATGTTTATTTCAATAAGCTGGCCATAGTTAAATCTAAGGATTCAAAAGTAGAAACACACTTTAATTTATAGTTCATAATCCTTAGGTAGACGACAATTTCATTAAAAACAAAGTAAAGATAATGCCAAAAGAACATCTTGTAAACTTAAATAAAGTTACAAAGCAAAACAATTGAAAGTGTAATATTTACATTTTAATCGTCTTGTTTTCTAAATTTGATGTTGAGTTTACAACATGTCCTTTTTCGGATTATACTTTGTATTTATAATTCACGACATAACAATAAAATTACGTGGCAATATTAGTTGCAGTACACACATGGATAGTAATGGATTGCGATTTACGTAACATCAAAATAAAATGTAGTGTTTTTACCTTTTAGAAAGTCGTATGGATAATTTTGAGCAAGCGCCTTGCATAAGGATGTTTCACCAGTACCGGTTGGCTCTGTGAAAGTTTTAAAGAAAAGCTCAACTCATTCTTCTGGATATTTGCAGTAGATCACGTGAAGACAAACATGATGTACTATGAGTGGTAAATGCTGGTGTTTGATTGGCTTCGTTGTTTGTTTTCGAGTGACGTCACAGCGGTACACAAACATGGTAGCCTTGACGTCATTTAATAGTTGGCTCGTTAAAACACCATCACGTCTCTCGCGTTTCATTCTATCTGATTGTAGCTAACTTATTCTTATCAATACTTTGATATGTGATTTTTCAATCTTGAATGTTATGAGTGATAAGAGATTTACTCCGTTAAGATGAGAGTTGTTACAAAGTCAACACACGCAAAAATAGAATCTAATTTGATTCGTAAAAAGATACACGTGACGGACGATGACGCAAGGACTCACGTCTGGTTACCAAGGAAACTAACTTACCATGCAATAAGGTAACTTTATTTCACGAGATGATGTTGAAATCCACGCCTCTAAAATATGATTCAAACACGTGACTAATATATACTTTGAAAATGTCATTGTTTGGGAGTGATTTTAAAAAGATGGAAAAACGAACGATTTTGCAATTTGGCTTCTCTAAAAAGTCTTCAGTTCAATAGAAAATAGGAGAAATTAGGAAAATCCTTAAAAAATCTATTTGACGTTTTGACAGCTAACTGTTTAAACGTTAACTTATTTCGGCGCTAAAGACGTCCTTAACAAGCTACAATTTAAACTTCGCTCACGAGAGAAATCATTAAATGTTCATTATGAAGAACAACCTGATTTTTCACATCCGAGTCAAAGAGCAAGCTTTCCCACAAGCCCTGAAAATCCTCTAAAAATGATGAATTAATTGTATTAGTTGCTAATACTTATAACTCGTGAAAGCGAAAAGACCTGGGACTGAAGTGAGTTGACCACCTGCAGGCAAAATTTACCCACCTGTAGGCAAAAGCCAGTTGTCTGGAGCAGACATATCATCCTCAAGTTCTTCATATCCATGCCCCCCATCATGAAGTTGATAGACATGATACTTCAGCATAACTTTTTTCAAATCAATTATCTGTTAAAAGAATTATGAAGGTTTGACAGAAATATGTACTTCATGTAAATCTTCATTATCAAACTAAGTCAATCCTCTAAGAGTTCTTGCATTTTCTTTTCCGTGGGGGTTCAACAAAAAGGGATGTGTGACATACCAGGGGGGTGTGAACAACCTACTCTCACACATGCGAAAGTAAATATTGTCTGATCATAGGGTCAATAACCTTGCCATATGTTGAAAAATTATCTGTGTCATACACAATAGTTATGCTCTTGACATGTTCCATTAAAAAGGATCAACAAATTCTACGAAACATGAGTCGCCATGAATTGTTTTCATGTTGATAAGAAAGTCTTTGACAAGCTTTATAATTCTATACTCTGGGATAGTGCTAAAATAAAGTGGTAAATACTATTAAGATGTTAATGCTTATTATCAAATTGAATAAATGGTTTTGTTCACGTTTTGACAGCACAGTGGTATTTGAAGAAGTGAGTCTGTTGAAGCACAACATATGACCAGTGACGTCAATCTAGTAACATATTAAAATTATTCAAGTTTCTTTACAAAACAAAAACATGATTTGTTCATTACCTAGTTTCACCTGTAGCATGGTTTCACTAACACAGACTCACTCAACTAGATTATTACATGAAATGCAATTCAATATCCTTCTGCATACAGTCCTTTGTTCATATTATGAACTAACCTTTCTTTGCATTCATTTACTTCGACGTTTAAGAATGGCTGACTTGGTAAAGGCAGTGCTTCAGAAAGTTCTTGAACTTTATCCATTTTAACGATATTGCTTTAGTTAGAGATGTTATACAAAAGATTATTCACAATATTGGCTGTGTAGGAAAAAAAACTTAAATATCTTTGCTATGTAGAAATAAAAAATAAATATCGTTTCAATTTCCCGCTATGAAACTCAAAGTCAGACTCAGGCATAACAATAACATATATATCTATTACCTTGTTTCAGCTTTCAAAAAAAACTTTATATGTTCTTTAAAATATTATTTGTCTTTCACTCTTTTACAACAGATATGTGGAGAGAAATATTCTTGCGGAGAACGAATGCTTGTGAGGTTTAAAAATTAAAAAATTGTTATGTTGTTTTCTTGGAAGACGATATATAACTTTTACATGAAGTAGTTAACATGATAACGATGGTCAAATGTGGTCTTATTTCTAAGGAAATTTCTCAGAAAAGAATGGCCTATTTGAAGGAAATTTCTGGAAATTTCTCAAAAAATTAATTGTTTGGACAAATTCTTGGGCAATTCTTAAATTTTACAAATTTATATACACGCTTTTAATCGTGCTTGTTTTACAATATTTACAGTTGAGTCATTTTGGAAAACTGTATAAAACAAGATGAAGCATATGAAGTAAGAACAGAAGACTTTGTTACAACGATTCCGTCATTGTAGCAAACATATCCTAGAGCTTAATCTGAGGGGTGATGGCTCACCTGTATCACCATAGGATGCTTCTTGACATACGGTACACTGATAATACGTCAATCATCCCCAAAATAACTGAATAAAACCAACGTAATCCCTTCTCGTATAGAACGTCCTGTTCAAATCCAGCCAATCCAACTGTCTGAACAAAGCAATAATTTTTTTCATGAACTGTTTGAATAGAATATATCTATTTTTGAATGTTGTGTCAAGTGTCAATAAAGTGTTAAAGAAAAACAATAAGCAAAAGTTGGAACATTAACGTCTACGTAATCACAAGCATAAGCAACGAGCGTGCTTATGACTCTCTCGAGGGTTTACAGAAAAAAACATCAAAAATCATATTCTTCTTTTCAATATTTTATACTTCTTTCAGCTTAGGAAACAACATAAAAATAACACCACGCTTTTATGGGCAAATTTATTCCTAAAGCTCCTCCCACCCACTCAAAAGAGCGAAGTTACACCATTACACAGGCTTAAGGAAATGTGTTAGGCATTAGCTGAAAGAAGAACACAAAAAGAACATGAGAAAAACGAAAGAAGATTTCCATGTCTTTCTGTGTAAACTCTGAAGAGAAAAAGAAATAAAGTTTTATCGTTTATGCTTATTCTATTCGTATGTACCATGCATTCAATTTTGTTTTCTCGCGAGACCTAAAAGACCAGGAAAACGGAAATTCTTTTGAATATTGTTTTGTTTATGCTCATGTTGATTCTAATCCTTCATTTATTCTGTCTTGTTTCACAATTAATAATCACTTTTGCTTGTGCTGTAAGACTAGTATGACCAAAGACAGCACCAAAAGCACCTTCTCGTTGTGTAACTTTGCCATTGGAAGTTGAAAAGAAGAAAATCATTTTTCTATGACAGCCACAGGCTAAGAAACTCAATTTTAAAACAAATAATTTAAAAGTGTACACGGTTAAGAATCACTGACGATAATAAGAAAAGATGGCAATGAAGTGAACGCAAGAGCCAGGGTGTCACAATAATTTATGATGCTGAACATACTAAATTATTTGATCAGAGAGCCATGTTAAAGTACTAAGAAGTAACCAAAGTGATTAGTGATTTATTAACGAACATAATAAGTTCATGGTGCGATGATTTCCGATACTGAAAAAATCAATTCATTTCTCTCGTATTCTATATTTCTAGACAACAAAGTTGACTTCAAGATGTTGCTAACGGAAGAAACAGATCATCCTTCGACCCAAAAACATCCTTCTTCATTGTCCATATCAATAATTCGACCGACCAACAGAGAGCTAGCTTATGTTTGATTATTGCCTAGTTCTGACACGTGCTTGATTTGGTAATAACTGGGGGATTTGGTAGTAAAGAGATGTGTTGTACTTGTGCAACAACTGACTGGCGCTTCTATATACCATGGAGTAATTTTGTAGATGTTAGCACAAATCAGTTAACATGCTTTAGAGCATGTTAATATAAGAGTGCTTCTTGCGCTCATATCTTGTGTAAAATTAAAACAAAATCTAATTTACATTAAATCAATCATCATGGTTGAAAAGAGAAATTGCAATACGCTGGCAGAGTATTGCAAAAATCTTTAAACTCAACATCTATGCGAAATGATAATCACGAGCCAGTCAGACTAGCCGTCTACTTTGAATATTTAATGGTTTATTTGTGCCTATGATTGCACTGTTATAATATTGAGGGATGTTATAACAGTGTCTACAAAGCAATAAAAAATTTAACTTCCGGTGATGTTCTAATGTTTGGTAAATGATTTAGCCAAAATAGCTATTTTGTATGATTGTATAGAACTATTGCAATCATAAAGATAATTCCTCGGAGAGGAAACTGTTTCCAAATTTTCGAATCCAACTTGAGGGCTCGTCATGAATGCTCGTCTGTCCATTATGTTCAATGGAGATGATTGACTTCGTTTGAAAAATCTGACAGTAACTTTTGTGCCATAAAAGTAAACCTTTCCTGTAAATGTTTGCAGTTTACAGCTGTTTTCTGGAAATCATCGTAAAGTACCAGTTTTGATAGAAATTTCGACAGATCGTCTGCAAACACTGGTTTTTGAAAATTTATATGCTCCTACAGTTTGTCATGATTGTATTTTAACATTATTCTTACAGTTATTCATGGCACTGAACGATGAAGATTGAGACTGCGGTATGTGTTTGTTTGTCAGTTGTTTGCTTGTTTGCTTCATCATACTGCAACTTTTTCCTCAGTATTTTTCAGATGCAGAGGTCGATAAGATCAAGAATAGCAGAACAGAGATGTAAGCATGTATTTGTTTGTATCGTTCATCAAATCTTCTTTGCTTCAATTTCTTTCAGAACCACATTGCCGTAACCTGTCATTGTCAAGCAACGCTTCTTGCAGTAAGTTAAACCAATATTTATTACTTATTTTGGAGAAGATATTAAAATTTAAAGAAGGCATGTTTCGAGAAGACAAAATTTTCGACTTCCATTCTTCGGTGTTTGCAGATGATCATAAACATGCACAAAACACAAAACATGCACATAAAAGATTTTTACAATATTCTAACTAAACTAGAGAGTTCCCTCGCTCTCTAATTTAGTGAAGAATTTCAAAAGAAATTCAAGTATTCCAAAAGAGACTTCTGCCACCTATTTTGAAATAACTTGCACAAAATTTCAAGCAGCGTACACTTGATATTCTCATAGAAATTTTTTGTAATTAAAATAAGATCATACGTATGTAATATAAAATTTGACTAAATCAAAACAATTTTTCAAATGATAGCCAAGTATTCGAAACTTCGATGTAAACTAATAGAATTTGTATGAATACAATTAATAAGAACTTACTGTTTGTTCATTCTTGGAGGAAGATTGGGTGGTTGGAAATGGCATTAATTTTTTGGGAAACGGATGTTTTATATGGACCGTTTACATTCTATATAATAAGTCGTTCATGTTTTGATTGACGTTGTCAGTCAGTGAATTGTAAGTCAAGATGTATCAACTATGAAATACAACCGGAAATCCTTATATATATGTGTCTCTATGTATTGTGTTCAAGAGTAAAACAATCTTCCTTATTATATTACATTTACCATTCACTATGGTATTTGCTATCTTTAGAACTATGTATTATTTCTTTCTCTACAATGTTGTCGCTTTTACAGGAGTAAAAGCACGAAAATATTTATATGACATGAACAAACTTGCTTGATGACAACTTTGCTCAGTCAAATACTTATTATCTATCAATTACGTATTTACAGAAGTCTTGATTTGAACTACATTTATGCGTTTATTTGCTAAACCTAGTCTTCCCCAATGTTGTTTTCTTCTTATTTCAGACATCCTAATGTAATTATATTGACAACATCGAACATAACTAGAGCCATAGACGTTGCGTTCGTGGACAGGTTGAAAATATGTTTGTGACTCGAAAGTTTTTTAATTCACTTTCTCATCTAACTTCGCTATTTGTTCGCCCACAGAGCCGACATCAAACAGTATATTGGTCCGCCATCAGCCAAAGCTATTTACAAAATTTACCATTTGTTTGTATGTAACTTATGTCTTCTTGTGCACGTGATCAACGAAATGGCTGCCGGTCAATTATGTTTTCTGGCCAAAAGGAACGCCGAAATGGCTTACCGCAACCTGTCATCATATACAATATAAAACAACAATTTGCCTCGTGAAGTATATCCCCTCTTCTCAGTACTTTGTACCTTTACGTCTACTGCTTTATTTCCATACCACAATATAGTCGTTTGTGCAAGTTATACAAACATGTTGCTTAAATAGAGAGGTGTGCAGCTATATAGAAATTGATTGCAAACGATTGCATTGTAGATAATTTTTAATAATCAAAATTAATGTTCACCGTTTCATCACAGACCAGTATCATATCACCAGCCACTCAAATTTTGGATTTAAGGTACAACTGAAAAATACACGAAATTTTATTTTGACGAAAATTGACGGTGTTTGTTAGAAATTTTTGTTCACTTCTATGTTGATGACATGGTTTTCTTTTCCGATGTACAACTTTTTTTCCCTATTTTCCATTGTAGCTTTGTCGACAACGATGTAACACACTGTAGTCTTGAATTAAAGAAGATAGCCGAGTAAGTGAAGTAGATAGATGTAGATCGTCGAGGTTAGTGGTGTCCTGCGAAGGACTGTTGATGTTGATGTTGACTGACTTCTTAACAACCTTAGCGGTAGTCATCTTTAGAGTCAGCATCAACAACAACAGTTCTTTTCAGGACTTTACTAACCTGGACGATCTACATCTACAAACATGTAACGATACTCCCATGTTCAAACCTTTCACTTTAAAGTAAAGTGATGTCACAGAGTAAAATAAACATTTCTTGTCTTAGTTTATGGTAAATATTATGTCACCCAGTCTTCATGTTTTCAAGTTAGTATTCTTCTCGTTTTACAAAGAAAACGAAACTACGCCCGGGGGATTTTCAGAAGTTGTCTGAACCCTGGCAGTATGTTCTAGTTTCTTTATGAGAAGAATTCTTGTAAAGAAAAAGACAAATTTTGAAAGGAAAAACCCGTTTTCGGTCCATGCTTCCCGATACCTTCTTAAGCGTAAGGCACTAAAACGCGGCATGTTAACGTTTCGGTAGCAGATTTCGGCCCCTCCACGCTATCCTACTTGGGAGATGCAATAGCAAGCTTCCGCCCATCAGACCCCGAGATCACCTGCGATAGGCTTTGCTCGGGGTACGCAGGGAGAGTGCGGTCGCCACCGAAGTGTGGACCCTAAGCCACTGCATACTATATCGCACCCAGCTTCCACTGCTAGTTGACATCTACTATATGAAGCTATAGATTTATATTTATATATACAAAATTTAGAGGCTTACGAAATTTGTGGTATTATTAAAGTCACAACTGCGCATGCCCAGATAATTTCTTTGATAATTTGCGATTAAGTGGGATAATTGCCCCAGATGTAGTGCAAGTACATCTAGTTAGTCGTTGCCATGACTATAAACAATTAGTCGAGTGGGCTGCGCATGCTCGAGCGCATGCGCAGATGATTTCTCCATTAAATTGTTACTAAACATGCTATTTACTTCAAAATCGGGGCTAGTAGATGCAATTGGTCGTTGCCATGACCATGAACATTGGCAGCCAATCAATTTAACTGCGCATGCTCAGTTGATATCTTTAATAGTTTGTTAATAAGCAAGTTATATACTCCCTAATTGATGCTAGTAAATGTAGTTGGTCGTTTCCATGACTATCAACTCGGACAATTGGTCAAGTGGACTTTGCATGCTTGAGCAGCTGCGCATGCCCAAGCGTACTGCGCATGCTCAGATGATCTTCTTATATTTTTGTGACCAAGCGATTAATTACTCAGTAAGTGATGAAAATAGGTCCAGCTTGTTGTTGCCATCACTATGAATATGAAAAATTTGTTAAATGACTAAATTTCTCATTATGATTGAAATTTATGATTTCCCAATATGTGACCAAGTGAACCACAGAAGGATGCAAGCTTGTTCTGTTTGTCATTGCCATGATTGTAAACTCGAACAGTTTGTTGAGTTGTTTGTGCATGTTCAGATGAGTTCTCAAATAATTTAGGACTGAGGTTTAAAATATACCGTCTTAATACTTGCAACATAAATAAAATTTAACTTTGTATTACATCTACATTTAAGGCGTAAAGATGTTTTTTCTTTGTTATCGTAGTCAGTAGTTATCAAGTAATGGACCACTCTCAAATAATCACGAATATTGGTTGACTTTTGGTTAGGTTTCTTTGGGAGGCCCTTCTCCTTTGAACTTGCAAGGAGCAGTCAAGCGTCTCACTGTGATAAACCTACGAAGTATTCTTTCTCTCATTTTCTTGTTTAGAAAAAGTTATCAACTAAGTGGTCGAACTCTTCGTAAACTACCATTCCTTGCACATGCGCTGTATTCGAAAGTAAGTAATACGAATTAAAGCCTTCACCCGTGTTCTTTGTTGTACATGCATGTACTTATATTGTCCCTCAAACCTACGTAATAGGCGCAAACGATAACCTTAGAAGAGTTTTTGAATAATCTTTCAATGGTTGTCGACAAGCAGTTCAAAGAAAAAGAGAATCTTTGCTCAGTTGGTGAAGAAAAAAGCGTGCAAACGTGATCTTTTTAGCGATTGTATACTTTTTATACATTCATAGTAATATTTTGGATATGTTTTGTTGAAGATTAAGATTTTTGTATTGCTCAATTTAAGTTCAATAAGTAACATAGATCACAAAGTTTGCTAATTTATATTGATGCTTTAAGACTCCTTACATGACGTTTCCGCAACACACCCGAGGTCAAAGTTCGTATATATTAAAATGCAACAATGTGTATAGTTCGTTATTGAGGATAATGTATAGATTATTTTACATAGGGAAAGATATTTATACGCTATAGTTAATTGTAACTGTTTAATTTCAACTTATGTTTACATTAAATGACATCCTTAAGCCAACTTTACTAATATTGATCGCTATTTTCGTGTTATACATCTATAATCATCTTGTTGTTAAAGATTTGAAGCTTTGCTGCGATAATACAGGTTTGTACAGCTATCTCATCTTTGTTTGTTGCCTGCCTGATAGCATGTCGACTCCGGGGACCAGATTTTTTATCGTGATTTATATGACATTATAGATTGTCGTACGTCTATCTAATATCTTGAGTATAAACGATATGTTTTGAAAGATGAGTTTACATATACTCTAGCGTAGTGTCTTCATCAGGAGTGATCTGATGTTGAAACTTGAGTCTTTATATACTCCAGTCTAGTGTCTTCATCAGGAGTGATCTGATGTTGAAACTTGAGTCCTTATATACTCCAGTCTAGTGTCTTCATCAGGAGTGATCTGATGTTGAAACTTGAGTCCTTATATACTCCAGTCCTATGTTTTCATCAGGAGTGATCTGATGTTGAATCTTCAGTCCTTATATACTCCAGTCTTATGTTTTCATCAGGAGTGATCTGATGTTGAATCTTGAGTCCTTATATACTCCAGTCTAGTGTCTTCATCAGGAGTGATCTGATGTTGAAACTTTAGTCCTTATATACTCCAGTCTAGTGTCTTCATCAGGAGTGATCTGATGTTGAAACTTGAGTCCTTATATACTCCAGTCTTATGTTTTCATCAGGAGTGATCTGATGTTGAATCTTGAGTCCTTATATACTCCAGTCTAGTGTCTTCATCAGGAGTGATCTGATGTTGAATCTTGAGTCCTTATATACTCCAGTCTTATGTTTTCATCAGGAGTGATCTGATGTTGAATCTTGAGTCCTTATATACTCCAGTCTAGTGTCTTCATCAGGAGTGATCTGATGTTGAAACTTGAGTCCTTTTATACTCCAGTCTAGTGTCTTCATCAGGAGTGATCTGATGTTGAAACTTGAGTCCTTATATACTCCAGTCTTATGTTTTCATCAGGAGTGATCTGATGTTGAATCTTGAGTCGTTATATACTCCAGTCTAGTGTCTTCATCAGGAGTGATCTGATGTTGAATCTTGAGTCCTTATATACTCCAGACTAATGTCTTCATCTGGAGTGATCTGATGTTGAATCTTGAGTCCTTATATACTCCAGTCTAGTGTCTTCATCAGGAGTGATCTGATGTTGAATCTTGAGTCCTTATATACTCCAGTCTTATGTTTTCATCAAGAGTGATCTTTTATTGAAACTTTCGCTAGTGTTATTTAACCATGTTATCTAAAAACTTTATCCTACATAGTCCATTTTTGTATTTGTGTTTCCACTTGTTTTCTTTAATGTTTTAAAATAATGTTCTTGACAGCAGAGAATTATTCTCATTATGATTTGGTCGTTGGAATACTTTCATCGCGCGGCAACTTTGATTTGAGGCAAAGTTTACGTGAATCATGGCTTGGCTATGCAAGACGACATTCATCTCTAAATAAAAGGTAAACACAGGGAAAACACTGAATTTTCTTAAGGGTAGCTGTAGTGTTTTTTGTATTCAATTAGAGCTACTTAGCGTGTGAAACGTTACAGCAAACACAATATTTGTGAAGGTAAAGTGTAGAACAGTGTTTCAAATTGGCCTGTCGCGTTTACAACGAATTTCTTTAATACCAGAGAACGTTTACAACGTATTTCTTCAATACCAGAGAACGTTTACAAAGTATTTCTTCAATACCAGAGAACGTTTACAACGTATTTCTTCAATACCAGAGAACGTTTACAAAGTATTTCTTCAATACCAGAGAACGTTTACAACGTATTTCTTCAATACCAGAGAACGTTTACAACGTATGTCTTCAATATCAGAGAACGTTTACAACGTATTTTTTCAATACCAGAGAACGTTTACAAAGTATGTCTTCAATACCAGAGAACGTTTACAACGTATTTCTTCTATACCAGAGAACGTTTACAAAGTATGTCTTCAATACCAGAGAACGTTTACAACGTATGTCTTCAATATCAGAGAACGTTTACAACGTATTTTTCAATACCAGAGAACGTTTACAAAGTATGTCTTCAATACCAGAGAACGTTTACAACGTATTTCTTCAATACCAGAGAACGTTTACAACGTATTTCTTTAATACCAGAGAACGTTTACAACGTATTTCTTCTATACCAGAGAACGTTTACAACGTATTTCTTCAATACCAGAGAACGTTTACAACGTATTTCTTCAATACCAGAGAACGTTTACAACGTATTTCTTCTATACCAGAGAACGTTTACAACGTATTTCTTCAATACCAGAGAACGTTTATAACGTATTTCTTCAATACCAGAGAACGTTTACAACGTATTTCTTCTATACCAGAGAACGTTTACAACGTATTTCTTCAATACTGGAGAACGTTTACAAAGTATTTCTTCTATACCAGAGAACGTTTACAACGTATTTCTTCAATACCAGAGAACGTTTTCAACGTATTTCTTCAATACCAGAGAACGTTTACAACGTATTTCTTCAATACCAGAGAACGTTTACAAAGTATTTCTTCAATACCAGAGAACGTTTACAACGTATTTCTTCAATACCAGAGAACGTTTAAAACGTATTTCTTCAATACCAGAGAACGTTTAAAACGTATTTCTTCAATACCAGAGAACGTTTACAACGTATTTCTTCAATACCAGAGAACGTTTACAACGTATTTCTTCAATACCAGAGAACGTTTACAACGTATGTCTTCAATACCAGAGAACGTTTACAACGTATTTCTTCTATACCAGAGAACGTTTACAAAGTATGTCTTCAATACCAGAGAACGTTTACAACGTATGTCTTCAATATCAGAGAACGTTTACAACGTATTTTTTCAATACCAGAGAACGTTTACAAAGTATGTCTTCAATACCAGAGAACGTTTACAACGTATTTCTTCAATACCAGAGAACGTTTACAACGTATTTCTTCAATACCAGAGAACGTTTACAACGTATTTATTCAATACCAGAGAACGTTTACAACGTATTTCTTCAATACCAGAGAACGTTTACAACGTATTTCTTCTATACCAGAGAACGTTTACAACGTATTTCTTCAATACCAGAGAACGTTTACAACGTATTTCTTCAATACCAGAGAACGTTTACAACGTATTTCTTCTATACCAGAGAACGTTTACAACGTATTTCTTCTATACCAGAGAACGTTTACAACGTATTTCTTCAATACCAGAGAACGTTTACAACGTATTTCTTCAATACCAGAGAACGTTTACAACGTATTTCTTCTATACCAGAGAACGTTTACAACGTATTTCTTCAATACCGAGAACGTTTACAAAGTATTTCTTCTATACCAGAGAACGTTTACAACGTATTTCTTCAATACCAGAGAACGTTTACAACGTATTTCTTCAATACCAGAGAACGTTTACAACGTATTTCTTCAATACCAGAGAACGTTTACAAAGTATTTCTTCAATACCAGAGAACGTTTACAACGTATTTCTTCAATACCAGAGAACGTTTAAAACGTATTTCTTCAATACCAGAGAACGTTTAAAACGTATTTCTTCAATAACAGAGAACGTTTAAAACGTATTTCTTCAATACCAGAGAACGTTTAAAACGTATTTCTTCAATACCAGAGAACGTTTACAACGTATTTCTTCAATACCAGAGAACGTTTACAACGTATGTCTTCAATACCAGAGAACGTTTACAACGTATTTCTTCAATACCAGAGAACGTTTACAACGTATGTCTTCAATACCAGAGAACGTTTACAACGTATTTCTTCAATACCAGAGAACGTTTACAACGTATTTCTTCAATACCAGAGAACGTTTACAACGTATTTCTTCAATACCAGAGAACGTTTACAACGTATTTCTTCAATACCAGAGAACGTTTACAACGTATTTCTTCAATACCAGAGAACGTTTACAACGTATGTCTTCAATACCAGAGAACGTTTACAACGTATTTCTTCTATACCAGGGAACGTTTACAAAGTATGTCTTCAATACCAGAGAACGTTTACAACGTATGTCTTCAATATCAGAGAACGTTTACAACGTATGTCTTCAATACCAGAGAACGTTTACAAAGTATGTCTTCAATACCAGAGAACGTTTACAACGTATTTCTTCAATACCAGAGAACGTTTACAACGTATTTCTTTAATACCAGAGAACGTTTACAACGTATTTCTTCTATACCAGAGAACGTTTACAACGTATTTCTTCAATACCAGAGAACGTTTACAACGTATTTCTTCAATACCAGAGAACGTTTACAACGTATTTCTTCAATACCAGAGAACGTTTACAAAGTATTTCTTCAATACCAGAGAACGTTTACAACGTATTTCTTCAATACCAGAGAACGTTTAAAACGTATTTCTTCAACACCAGAGAACGTTTAAAACGTATTTCTTCAATACCAGAGAACGTTTACAACGTATTTCTTCAATACCAGAGAACGTTTACAACATATTTCTTCAATACCAGAGAACGTTTACAACGTATGTCTTCAATACCAGAGAACGTTTACAACGTATTTCTTCTATACCAGGAACGTTTACAAAGTATGACTTCAATACCAGAGAACGTTTACAACGTATGTCTTCAATATCAGAGAACGTTTACAACGTATTTTTTCAATACCAGAGAACGTTTACAAAGTATGTCTTCAATACCAGAGAACGTTTACAACGTATTTCTTCAATACCAGAGAACGTTTACAACGTATTTCTTTAATACCAGAGAACGTTTACAACGTATTTCTTCTATACCAGAGAACGTTTACAACGTATTTCTTCAATACCAGAGAACGTTTACAACGTATTTCTTCAATACCAGAGAACGTTTACAACGTATTTCTTCTATACCAGAGAACGTTTACAACGTATTTCTTCTATACCAGAGAACGTTTACAACGTATTTCTTCAATACCAGAGAACGTTTACAACGTATTTCTTCAATACCAGAGAACGTTTACAACGTATTTCTTCTATACCAGAGAACGTTTACAACGTATTTCTTCAATACCGGAGAACGTTTACAAAGTATTTCTTCTATACCAGAGAACGTTTACAACGTATGTCTTCAATATCAGAGAACGTTTACAACGTATGTCTTCAATACCAGAGAACGTTTACAAAGTATGTCTTCAATACCAGAGAACGTTTACAACGTATTTCCAGAGAACGTTTACAACGATTTTTTACAACGTATTTCTTCATACCAGAGAACGTTTACAACGTATTTCTTCAATACCAGAGAACGTTTACAACGTATTTCTTCAATACCAGAGAACGTTTACAACGTATTTCTTCAATACCAGAGAACGTTTACAAAGTATTTCTTCAATACCAGAGAACGTTTACAACGTATTTCTTCAATACCAGAGAACGTTTAAAACGTATTTCTTCAACACCAGAGAACGTTTAAAACGTATTTCTTCAATACCAGAGAACGTTTACAACGTATTTCTTCAATACCAGAGAACGTTTACAACATATTTCTTCAATACCAGAGAACGTTTACAACGTATGTCTTCAATACCAGAGAACGTTTACAACGTATTTCTTCTATACCAGGGAACGTTTACAAAGTATGACTTCAATACCAGAGAACGTTTACAACGTATGTCTTCAATATCAGAGAACGTTTACAACGTATTTTTCAATACCAGAGAACGTTTACAAAGTATGTCTTCAATACCAGAGAACGTTTACAACGTATTTCTTCAATACCAGAGAACGTTTACAACGTATTTCTTTAATACCAGAGAACGTTTACAACGTATTTCTTCTATACCAGAGAACGTTTACAACGTATTTCTTCAATACCAGAGAACGTTTACAACGTATTTCTTCAATACCAGAGAACGTTTACAACGTATTTCTTCAATACCAGAGAACGTTTACAACGTATTTTTTCTATACCAGAGAACGTTTACAACGTATTTCTTCAATACCAGAGAACGTTTACAACGTATTTCTTCAATACCAGAGAACGTTTACAACGTATTTCTTCATACCAGAGAACGTTTACAACGTATTTCTTCAATACCGGAGAACGTTTACAAAGTATTTCTTCTATACCAGAGAACGTTTACAACGTATTTCTTCAATACCAGAGAACGTTTACAACGTATTTCTTCAATACCAGAGAACGTTTACAACGTATTTCTTCAATACCAGAGAACGTTTACAAAGTATTTCTTCAATACCAGAGAACGTTTACAACGTATTTCTTCAATACCAGAGAACGTTTACAACGTATTTCTTCAATACCAGAGAACGTTTACAACGTATGTCTTCAATACCAGAGAACGTATTTAACGTATTTCTTCAATACCAGAGAACGTTTACAACGTATTTCTTCAATACCAGAGAACGTTTACAACGTATTTCTTCAATACCAGAGAACGTTTACAACGTATTTCTTCAATACCAGAGAACGTTTACAACGTATTTCTTCAATACCAGAGAACGTTTACAACGTATTTCTTCAATACCAGAGAACGTTTACAACGTATTTCTTCTATACCAGAGAACGTTTACAACGTATGTCTTCAATATCAGAGAACGTTTACAACGTATTTTTTCAATACCAGAGAACGTTTACAAAGTATGTCTTCAATACCAGAGAACGTATACAACGTATTTCTTCTATACCAGGGAACGTTTACAAAGTATGTCTTCAATACCAGAGAACGTTTACAACGTATGTCTTCAATATCAGAGAACGTTTACAACGTATGTCTTCAATACCAGAGAACGTTTACAAAGTATGTCTTCAATACCAGAGAACGTTTACAACGTATTTCTTCAATACCAGAGAACGTTTAAAACGTATTTCTTCAATACCAGAGAACGTTTACAACGTATTTCTTCAATACCAGAGAACGTTTACAACGTATTTCTTCAATACCAGAGAACGTTTACAACGTATTTCTTCAATACCAGAGAACGTTTACAACGTATTTCTTCTATACCAGAGAACGTTTACAACGTATGTCTTCAATATCAGAGAACGTTTACAACGTATTTTTCAATACCAGAGAACGTTTGCAAAGTATGTCTTCAATACCAGAGAACGTATACAACGTATTTCTTCTATACCAGGAACGTTTACAAAGTATGTCTTCAATACCAGAGAACGTTTACAACGTATGTCTTCAATATCAGAGAACGTTTACAACGTATGTCTTCAATACCAGAGAACGTTTACAAAGTATGTCTTCAATACCAGAGAACGTTTACAACGTATTTCTTCAATACCAGAGAACGTTTAAAACGTATTTCTTCAATACCAGAGAACGTTTAAAACGTATTTCTTCAATACCAGAGAACGTTTACAACGTATTTCTTCAAAAGCAGAGAACGTTTACAACGTATTTCTTCAATACCAGAGAACGTTTACAACGTATGTCTTCAATACCAGAGAACGTTTACAACGTATTTCTTCAATACCAGAGAACGTTTACAACGTATTTCTTCAATACCAGAGAACGTTTACAACGTATTTCTTCAATACCAGAGAACGTTTACAACGTATTTCTTCAATACCAGAGAACGTTTACAACGTATTTCTTCAATACCAGAGAACGTTTACAACGTATGTCTTCAATACCTGAGAACGTTTACAACGTATTTCTTCAATACCAGAGAGCGTTTACAAAGTATTTCTTCAATACCAGAGAACGTTTACAACGTATTTCTTCAATACCAGAGAACGTTTACAACGTATGTCTTCAATACCAGTGAAATGTTTGGTAAACTAATCTGATTACCGATATGAGTAACGTTTTAGCAATTGTCAGATCTACGTAGAATCGAATTGGACATTTTTAGCTGACCGCCATTCTTTAAGTAGTGTAGCGTTGTGCGTTTCTATGATGGCCTATTGAATATACCAACAGCAAGGTCTTTAGTTTCGTTTATCAGTTTTGTTCTACACAAGAACAACTCATGCAAACTGCATTCTTTGTCATATGATAAATTTAACTGTGTTGACTAACGTCATTGTATTGAGGCTAAACTCGAATATTCACAAGAAATAACGGTTCACGGTACACTTGCCTAAAATATCCCTTTCTTTGCTGTGGTTTTCTTGGCCAGAGTTCCCAACAACCGTTTCTGTCGCAAAAAAAATTGTACCAGTGATATAACTAAGTAGAATGACTAAATCTGAAAAATAAAGTGTTGGTTACTATTCCATTGTTGTTTTAGAGTGTTGGTGAAGTTCATCGTTTCAAATAATGCATGTTACGTTCCTCCAGAGTTCAGGATTGATCCTTACAAATGCGAAAGAAAGAAAATCGAATCTCCAAGTTTGAAAATTTACTTTGATTTGATAGTTGTGAGGTTTGGCGCCTGGAAAAGCCGATTTAAAACAATATGACGTTGGAATCTCGATGCAGGCGATATGGGTAACGAGGCACATATTTACAAACGTCGAACATAACCTACTATACATGTGATATTTAAAGTTAATCAGTTGCGGATTACTCATTACGAAAAGTAAACCAAGACATTGTTAGTTTTACTTTTGCTGCTTGAACTTGCTAAAAGTGCCGTTTTAGACCATTTATGATGTTGAAAACCGTACGTGCGATTGAATATCGACGAAAAGACTTTCGTACCATCTAGTGTTTAAATGCGCGAGGCTAAGAACTGACGAGGATTTCCTATTTCTGCAGACTGTTTTGATAATTTTAAAGTTTATTTTGAACTATTAATTTCTTTTGTATCGTTCACACTATGTGTTACAAACGCAAGCTAGGAAATGCAAAGGCAAAGGAACGTAAAGAACGCAAACGTTGTCAAGAGACTGAGCTTAGTGGAGGGATTAAATATCACCAGGCCTCGTAATTTTGCCTTAGCCTACATGCTCCGTAATTATTAATCAGCCACTGCTGCGAATTTATCATTGCTGTATGTATTTGTAGCGAAGATCAGACAGTCTTGATGGAAATATGTGTTGCTATCTCTCATGGAGATTTTACCGTCATAGAGGCTGGAACGAGTGCATGATCAAACGTGTTTATATGTTTGTCATATTGATGTTTAGACTACGAAAATGAAGTAATTGCTTACAAACGACCAAATGAAGAAAATTTGAGATATTTTCACAGTGGATCTATCGGATGGGACTTTGATGTGAGTATTAGTTAGTTATTTGTAGCCATTAAGAACTGCTCAACGGACACTGTTGCATTGAACTTTTGGGACCTTCTGAACAAAGTCTGAAACCTGTTGCATAAAGTGTCTGTTTGGCTTCAGGAGTAAAATTTGGGTTGGCAATACAATACAATTATTTTTATACAGATCATCCGTCCCATTATTTTGACTCGTCTTGGCATCTCTTTATCATCGTTGAATTCAAAAAGAAACTCTTCTGTTCGACTCTACGACAGAACAACTAAGGTTAAACCATGCAGTTTATAAATACCGTTTACAAGTTATTTGATCTAAATTGTTTTATCTCGTTTCAGAGCGAAATTATATCTGTTTATTTCTCTTTCCAAGACCCTGGTACAACAGAAAACGGTTCGTCGTTTAAAGCAATTGAAAACTTTATTTTGCCAAAGGTGAGTAACAAGTCGATAATTTATCAAAATATTCAAGTGAATTGTTTGAGCTCGGGAGTATCGTTATCATGTTTGTACAGGTTAGTAGAGTGCTGAGAAGGGCTGTTGGTGTTGATGTTGACTGATGTTTCGACAACCTTAGTGGTTGTCATCTTCAAAGTCGAGTGAGGAGTAAACGTCTGCAAGCAGATAACAAATATGGCAAACCTGACGTTTACTCCTCACTTGACTCTGAAGATAACTACCACTAAAGTTGTCGAAACGTCAGTCAACATCAACACCAACAGTCCTTCTCAGGACTCTACTGACCTGGACGATCTACATGCACAAACATGTAAGATATTGAAGCTTAGTCACAAAGTTAATTATGACTTTGAACTTTTCTATAGAGTTTGAACATTTGGTACGTTTCAAATGCCATTATAGGACTTCAAGGGCAGCGTCGTGTCTGAAAACGTAAAATGTTCAAGTTCTCGATGCAGAAAATGCGAGTATTTTGCCAACATTGAAAACGGAGAGGATTATTTCAATGTACACAAGGTATAAAACCATAAAGAAGTTTTATGTCATAGCCAATTGGAGGTGAATTGTTATGATTTAGAGCAAGTGAAGCGATTTTCTCCGAAAGAATTACTATCCAGTAATAAATGTTTTCTTCGGTGCCCTCTTATCGATATTTGGACTAAATTATTGACATTTTACGATATTGCTAAATACAAGTTTTTCAATGGATATTTATTGTTTATTTTACAACAGATTCTTGAGCACGAGGCTTTATTTCGCTTTTGATGTAGCAAATTCATGTGTATTAATAAACAATTGGTTACTTAATCGATGTTGCAAGCATTACTAATCTACTAGAACGTATATAAAGGGTTTTCCAATTCAATGTTAAATAATTTTATATTTTATAACCCAAACCTACTCTTTTTTCCTAGATAAGACGGATTAACAACGAGTTCGCCGTCTTTCCCGAAGTCGAGGAATCAATTCCTGATGCTAGATGCGTGGATGGGGCTGGAACGTTCATGTATCGACTTTACAGTAGGTGTTTTTATGCTACATTACGTACGTACTGACTTCCTCGTTTTCGCGGTTAACAACGAGAAATTTGATGCAACAGTTGCTCTTAACTGGATTTTTTTCTGCGCACATTGAAAAAGAAACAAAATATCCTCAGCAGTAAAGTGGATTTGTTGCTAGCATTTGTTTGGGAGGAAGCCTCTTCTCAATGTTAGTTTAATTTTAATGAAGAATGCCTCTCCTGTTGTAGCCCACGCATTGCCCCAAAGCCTTATAAGCTGTGAGTCTTTTCCGTTGGAAGCTTGCGAGAATTTTTAATTTTGTTTACTCTTTAAGAGAAGAGAAAATTTTGAAAACAAAAATCCCTTTTTCGGTCCATTTCGATATCCTATTAATTGAAAGGTGGCAAATATCCCTATTACTTTGGGATGTCAATAGCAAGCTTCTGCCCATCAGACCCCTGCGATAGGCTTTTCTCGGGTACGATGCTGCTAAAATCGGATTTGGATATTTGTTGGTAGGGTGGTTTCTTGCAATGAAGTGCAAAGTACACATGCATGTACGTAATAAATTGGATGGCTGTCTCTATGCGATCAAAAGAAGTCATATGAATCCGAAAAGTTAACTGTTTAACCGTAAAATCACTCGAAATGTAAAGTTACTTTCTAGATTGAACCGTGAAAATAAGGTAAAAAGAAAGTTATTATTCACAATGAATTTATGACATAAGGGTATAATTTAAACGATACAAATGGCTTGGCTTATTAAATGCTAACTTTGTAAAATCTATTATAAGAATTAGATAATCCATTTTTTCCATGAAGCTCATGGATACTTTTGTTCATGATATGTAAGTTATATTGTATAAGAGGCTCTCGTTCATCACGAGAGTTATGAGATAGTTACCTTGTAAAAGTTAACATGTAAAAGCGTATAAACATATTTACAGTTGGTTTAAATTATAAGTCATTAAGGCGGAATTTTTTAACTTTTGCAATATCCTTGAATGTTCTAGTTTCTTTTATACAAAAAAAGATTAAATTCAAAAGCAAAACCCTGTTTTCGGTCCATGCTTCCCGATACCTGCTTAAGCCGAGGCACTAGAACGCCGCATGTTAACGTTTCGGTAGGAGATTTCGGCCCTCCACGCTATCCTACTTGGGAGATGCAATAGCAAGCTTCCGCCCATCAGACCCCGAGATCACCTGCGATAGGCTTTGCTCGGGGTACGCAGGGAGAGTGCGGTCGCGACCCGAAACGTCTGGACCCCTAAGCCACTGCATACATATCGCACCCAGCTTCCACTGCTAGTTGACATCTACTATACCTAATATTGGCTTTATATATATATACAAAAATTCAGAGGCTTACGAAAGTTGCGGTATTATTAAAGTCACTACTGCGCATGCCCAGATGATTTCTTTAATAATTTGCGACTAAGTGAGCTAATTGCCACAAATATAGTGCAAGTACATATAGTTAATCGTTGCCATGACTATAAACAATTGGTCGAATGTACTGCGCATGCTCCTGCGCATGCGCAGATGATTTATCCATTTAATTGTTACTAAGCATGCTATTTACTTCAAATTCGGTGCTTGTAGATGCAGCTGGTCGTTGCCATAACTATGAAGTCAAAAACTGTCAAGTGAACTGCGCATGCTCAGTTGATATCTTTAATAATTTGCTAGTAAGCAAGTTATCTACTCCCTAATTGATTCTAATAAATGCAGTTGGTCATTTCCATGATCGTTTACTCAGACAATTGGTCAAATAGACTTTGCTTGTACTGCGCATTTCCAAGCGTACTGCGCATGCTCAGATGATTTTGCGTACATTTATGTGACCAAACGATTTAATCACTCAGAAAGCGATGAAAATAGATCCAGCTTGTCGTTACCATGACTATGAAATTGAAAAATTTGTCAAATGGACTGTGCAGACTCATATGAAGTTTAAAGCCTAGTGCCAAACACTAATATTCCCTCACCAAATATTAAAAGAAAAGATGGTACAATGCTTTATGAATAAATTTCTTTAAAGTCTGTAGCAACTTGCAATCCTCCGTAGATTCTCCGGGAAGAGAGTCGTGACAAAAGAGGAAGAAGAAACTCGAATGTCGGAGTGGCAGCGATTGAAAGACGATGAGAATGAACGTTTACTTAAAGAAAGCAGAACTATTTCTGATATTCTTTTGTTTCAAATGTCGATGTTTACAGAAATCTTCCATCCCAGTTGCTTCAGTTTTTCTCGTGGTAAGAGAGTGTCTGAGACTTTTATATTTTTCATGCCACTGTGAAATTTCTGGCGATAAGTGGACAGTCTCAAATCAACTTTAAACATTATTTTGCCCAAATAACTTGCATTAGTGTATAATTCATCTCGCCAGTATCTCCTTACCTACGACATCAGTCGTCATATGTCATATTGATCTTGCTTCATGTCGGCTTTTCTTTTAAATAGG
>NW_025813531.1:0-9973 GCF_021976095.1 Xenia sp. Carnegie-2017
CATTTTTAATGTTTATGTTAACAAAGTATTAAAAAAGGCCCTTTTTTTTCTTCTTGTCCACCTTTCCATGACCGTCGATGCTCCTGTTCAAGAGAATTTATTAATTAGTTCAAAATTAATTTTATTAACGGCCAAGTCGAAATTGCCAAACTCTTCGTAGCTTATCTGTGCATAACTTAGTTTATGTGAGAGCTTCAGGAATGATGTATTACATTAAAGACAACATAGAGATTTAAAGGAATGATGTACAACACAAACACCATAGAGAGAATCAAGGAATGATATTACATTAAAGACAAATAGAGAGGATTTCAAGGAATGATGTATTACATTGAAGACAACATTGAGAGGACTTAAAGGAATGATGTATAATAGACAACATAGAGAGGACTTCAGGAATGATGTATTACATTGAAGACAACATAGAGGACTCAAGGAATGATGTATTACATTGAAGACAACATTGAGAGGACTTAAAGGAATGATGTATACATTGAAGACAACATAGAGAACTTCAGGAATTATGCATTGCATTGAAGAACATAGAGAACTTCAAGGAATTGTGCATTACATTGAAGAATACCATAGAGAACTTCAAGGAATTATGTATTACATTAAAGACAACATAGAGACTTTAAGGAATGATGTATTACATTAGACAACATAGAGGATTTCAAGGAATGATGTATTACATTGAAGACAACATTGAGAGGACTTAAAGGAATGATGTATTACATTGAAGACAACATAGAGAGGACTTCAAGGAATGATGTATTACATTGAAGACAACATAGAGAGGACTGGAATGATGTATTACATTAAAGACAACATAGAGAGGACTTCAAGGAATGATTTCACTTCCTGAAGCTCTGCTCCTCTACATAAGCATTACTAACCAGTAGTGATGTTTTAACCAATAGTGGCGCCCTAACTTGGAACTGCTTCTTATAGACTAAGGCATGATCCATCAATTACCCACAGATGTACCTCAATGATACCAAGTGACCCTTACCTGCCATGCGAATTATGTCCGTTGTGTCCATCGAGAAAAACGGCATTTTGATTATGTTGAAAATTTTCTTTGTCTTTTTCGAATCTCAGTCTTTTCTCGTTGATTTCTTTTTGTAGTACTTCATTCGACAAGCGACTTTGTTCGTGTTTTTTAGTAAACTAGTTAATAAAGGAGATAATGTTAAGTAAATATCAAGAATAATGGAAAGTCGCAAGTATTTCAGAAAGAAAAAATAGATTGGGAACCAAGATTACTTCGACTTCTCCGGATTAACTAAGCTTTCACGGGACTTAGGATTACTTCATGCAGGAACCTATATTTCCTAAATTTCTATTGCTTTCTTCCCCCGACGTAATTACACTTCTTCATGAGGTACTGCAAGTGTAAGATATAATTTCCATTTTTCAACACCAACCTCTGCTTCCATTTCTTTTAGCTTTTTTCGTTTTTCTTTCACTTTTGTCTCGAACACTTGTTCCATTTCAGATTCGGTTTTACTTATTTTACTTTCGCGTTCCTTCCTCTCCGCCTCAAGCTGTTCCAAAGGACTAAGACCCAAGGATCTACGGCTGTTTTAACATGAAATTAATCAATAACAACACACCAGAAGTACAATCATTTGCCCTGGGACAAAACATTGATACAACAACGTATTTGATTTAAGAAACTATCCACCCCTCCCCCCGGGAACGAGGACACTTAAATTGAAATACGGGGTGCCTCACGATAGTATACTCGTCAATTACAATGTGCCAACATGGAATACTATGGTTATTTGTCATCTAAGCTCAGATAACCAAAAATAATTCCAACAAATGTACCTTGTGACGGTGGGTGAGCCCACGGTCACCGTAGCAAGACGTTTACAGCGGAAATTTTCGTAATGCACATCGTTCGTCACATCTTTCAGGTCCTGCATGTGAGTCCTAAATTAAAAGATGATTTAAACTTCTGCTTCAATTCTTGGAAATCAACAAAGTACTTCATTTCAATATACAAACTACAAGGTACTTCAAGATTACAACATCTTACCTTATAAGCATGTTACGAAGAGCGATAAAATCACAGTGATCCGAATTCTCAACTGAAAAAGAAAACATAGCACAACTTATAACTTTGTGGAAGCTTAAGAAGAAGTGAACGTTAAAGGTTAAGTATCGACAAAACTTAAAATTACTCAAAGCGCAAGTGATCTTAAATTAACTGGATAGTCTTCTAGAATCAAGGATGTCAAAGTACTTATAGTGGTCCTTAGTGGTAGTCATCTTCAGAATCAAGGACAAGTACTTAGTAATGGTCCTTAGAGGTACTCATTTTCAGAATCAAGGATGTCAAAGTACTTAGTAATGGTCCTTAGAGGTACTCATTTTCAGAGTCAAGGATGTCAAAGTACTTAGTAATGGTCCTTAGTGGTACTCATCTTCAGAATCAAGGATGTCAAAGTACTTAGTGGTACTTAGAGGTACTCATCTTTAACAGAGGGTGAAAACGTCAGTCAACACTAACGCCAACAGTCCTCCAGAGTACGACCCTAACCTTGATGATTTATACATCTACATACATGTACTCCTTATCTTTATCACTGCTTCTTTTTGAGGCAAACACCGATTTAGGACTCAAAGTTGAACAAAACACGTACCTTCAGCTACACCCCAAGGATAGACTCTGGCCCGTAGTTTCTTTCCTCCTACCTCGACAACTGTATTGCTACCGACAACCGCAAATGGTATTCGATCCTAATGTTGGAAAATAAATGACTGTAAATGGTTGCCGAAGCGTACATTGTTCAAACAATTATGCCTTCTTTTAAGGCTTCAAGATGTACTGCGTCCGTTACACTTACAGTCATACTGACATCTTTTAAGTCTTCGTCATCAACGCCAAGTTCGGGAAACTGGTAGATGCCAATCTTGTTCGAGCCAATTTCATTCAGTATCTAAGATGACGACGAAAATCAGCTTATGCACGCTGAGGGATTGCAATAAAATTTTCGTTCCGCTGGTCTCCACTTACTTTTTTTTTAAAGTTTTGACATTCCTCCGCGGTTAAACTGTCTGCCTTAGCAATTATTGGAACGATGTTTACCTAAGAAAGTAATGAAAATTATCGGAACTTGATATTTTTGCTTTCACTAATGTATAATGGACATTGTTTGTCATTTATTGTGATGATTGACGACAAGTTGTGTGATAGTAACCTACGGACATTTCCGTTCATTTATCGCTTGTCCATCATGTCAATAAATTGCTAACCCACAAATGCAATGCACTATTGCTGACGGAAAAAACATAGCTACGGACATGAACTCAAAAAACCCCCGTTAAATTAACCGTAAGAGCTGACAAAAAACTGGCAGTGTTAGGTTTTGAAGCATGATTAATCTTTTCATTGATCGTAATTTACCTTATCGTGCAGCCGTTTCATAAATTCTATGTCCAGCGGTTTTAAGCTGTAATATATGATAAATTACATCAGCATAAAGTACTATAAATGATTTTGACAAAGGGTGAACTTCTGTACTGTGGTTTCAAGGCTTTCTGATAAGCAAGTAAAGACCCTACTGTACTTTTTGTAAAAGAGAAGTCAAGGTCAAAGCTCTATAAGGAAAGTTCATCACTTACGAATGGCCATTTGGTGCAATGAAATACAGACAACAATGTACGCGGCTATCCACAAGTGCTGTTCTGTTCACCCTTGATTCTTCATTTAAATATTCTTCAAATTTCGATTCGATGAAAGAAATTATAGGCTTCCAACTAAAAAATAGAAAATATGAAAGTTGTTTACATGTTTTTTAGAGGAAAGGAATCATAGCAAGTGAGAAGTGATGAGAGTTTGATCAAGGAAGATTGTATGATTTCCTTTAAATACATCACATAAAACTTTGGAAATATCTTGCAAGCCTTCTTGTGCTATGGATGTTGATGCAGTTATGTTGAACAACTTTAAAAACACTCTTTAATACCTACCAGTCTGTGTTATCAATGGCATCGCCAAATCCAGGTGTATCAATACAGGTTAACCGTAAGTTTACACCACCCTCTTTTAAAATAACTGTTGAAGCTTGCACCTAAGATACAGAAACAATACGTTTGCTACATTTTTTTGAATAAAAGTTTACATAGGTTAAGTTCATTAACATGTTTGTAATCATCAAAAACAGTCGTTCTCAGGACTATACCAACCTGGACGATCTACATTTACAAACATGTAACGATATTCCCGGGTTCAAACCATTTACTTTATTAAGTTCAATAAATAAATAAAATAACAATTTAGTAGGTGTAGCACTGCTTATTTACTCAGTCAGTTCTCAAGCTGTTCCTCTCGTCAAAATTGTAGCTATCCTGCAGGATAGGTCCTGTTATCTATATTTCAGGACATTTACTTTGAAGATCTGTAATTTTTGCTGGAAGCAAGTAAAGGCAGTGAGATAACCGATAACAAATGAAACTGTACCTCGAGTGTTTGTGCTAATTTTTCCTCAGTACTGGGAAATGTAGCAGCGTATAAAGATCCGTTAAAACAGAGAATTCAGAAGTGTAGATTTTCCCAGTCCTGATTCACCTAATAAAGAAACTTTATGTCAGGCAATAAGCAATCACGAAATAAGCAAAGAACACTTTATGTCAGGGAAATTTTTTGTGAGCAATACAAATTTATTAAATAATAAAGCAAAATTTATTATTATGGTGTATGTGTACACTTGACAGTAATGACTCTTGAAAACACAATCATTGTCATCAGAATTATGTAGTTTCACTGATAAGACCATGATATGGGGGTGATAATGCTAATTAAACCACTGGCAAAGTGGCTCTTTATGGGTAATTTATCAAAGTTGAAACAATGGCTTTAATATACTGTATTTCATTAAAAAATTCTTCGAATGCCACAAAATCCAACACTCTCCGTTAACAAACGATTAGACAGAAAATATTATATACGGCGCGATTTAGTTAAAACCTGTTGAAATATTGAATCATTGCTATTATTATAGATCCAACACCTAAAGAAGTGAATTGAATGGCAGGAACTGAGCCGCATTGAGAACGCGTTTACTTATGTTCAATAAAAATTTCGCTATAAAGTTTATATTCTTCGTTGAAAAGCATCAATAGTTCCAAGCAATGGAAATATTGAGATAAATACTTAACTGTAGGTGGTCTCAACTTTATCTATAGAGTCGAAAGTCTCAGTAAAACAAAAAGTAATTTCGAAGGCAAGGACGGCAAACCGTTTATCGAAACGCAATTCCACAGTTATATGATATATCTGTTTTCTTGTTGACATTGACAAGTAACGGAGTATTACAAAAGCCGAACTTATAATATGGAAAAAATTCAAAACAGTGCCCGACTTTGTATCAAGTCTAGGGCTTTTTAAGTAAACCTTACAACAATAACAACATAATAATTCAATTCTTGAAACATTGTTAGCGTGAACTTTAAAGGTACGTTGTTAAATGAGTAGCAATTTTCTTCACCCGCATGTCATTACAAAGAAAAACACACAAAGCTTTATATATTTAAATATGCCTGCCTAAAACTCTTCTAAGCACTCTTGTCAAAGTGCACGAGCGATTTTCACGCTAAATAATGGCCAATTTTCTTTGCTAAATTGGTTCCCATATCACCGACGTACAGGCTTGTTTAGGAGGTGTCTTAAAAGGAAAAATTCACAGAACTATTTATAATGTAATTAGAACAATTTTGATTGAATTTCCATTATAAAAGCATAGCAAATCTTTCTAATGAATAGTTCTTCCTCCATACAGACAGGAAAACAGCCTACTTCATGAATATCGTAAATATTTATTTAACACCGTCCGTCGGGTCGGTTTTGTGGGAATATTGACACAAAGACATCGACCACGGAAATGTTGGTTCGTTTTCAATGCTTTGTATATTTGTCTTTAATAAAGAAACGATTAAGGACAATATGCTTGTGTGGGGTTGCTTCAAATGCAGACTTAAGACTTCAGCAATTCGAGCATTTCTAGAACAACCAGAAGGGCATGATTCACGAGTAAGCAAATATCATAGCACGGTTCCTGCGTTTTAAAAATTCGCCCTTCCTACTGTGGAAAGCGAAATGTCATTCTATATTTAAACTCGGTGCCTCAGTAGACGGTCTCGTACTATTTACAACACAGATCGCGCAGATAATTTTACACTAAATGATAACAGGCAGTAAACGATGCTGAGAAGTATCGTTAGCACGAGAAGCCTCTCGAGGCACGTAAACAAACACATACCGACGACCATCAAACTGAACTCAAAGCCTTTCTTAACGCTCTTTCGAAATATTTGATTCGGAAGATTAGCGAATCCAACGTAACTATCGAGTTTTTTCGCCGTCTACAATACGAAGAAAAAGATAGAGATTTTGTTTACAATCGCATATCGAACAAATTGATGTTAAATACTATAATTCTAGTGATAGATATTAAATACAACGCCTTCTTACCGCTTCTGTATAAGATTAGAACCAAAGACAAATGACACATAGAAATAAAAAAGATATACATCATCAGAAATTGAACAATGCTTCAACTACGTCGATTCGAGTTAAAACAAAAGCGAATAATACGTTAAAGCACATGGAATATTTATAAACTTTTTTACCCCTTCAGTAAATTAGGATTGACAACGTTTCTCTTTTATTGCCCCTCAATGCTTACTGTTCACATCTAATCTTCTCTACACTCATATTTCCTACTTACCCATATTATTTCAAAACGGTGATCACGAATTCATATCTTTAAAACAAAGATTTTTCAAGAGTTGATCTTTTTGGGCGAACGATGTTCGAACTGTCTTTAGTTCGACTAAAACTTCAGTTTCCGCTGAGCTATTTCCGGTTGCGACCTCACGCTGTCAACTTCCTTTCTCGATTTCACTGGATTATTTCCATACACAAACTTTCAAATTTGTTGATAATAAGACGGTGTTTGTGTATATTATTTCGTGATGTAACATTTTACGCTATGTCATCGAGAACGGCTTAAAGCGCATTTTATATATAAATAGGAGTGATCTTTATTAATTATTGATCAAGTAAATTATTGATTCTGCTTGTGTAATAATTATCTCGTCATCTCAATACAAAGTGTAAGGATTTTTTCAAGGAATTATTCAAAACGATTTAAAAACAACTTGTTGAGAAATACGACTGGATCATCTTCAAACATCTGTTTATTTCTAGTGACTGACACGTAAATGTTAAATGACGTAGTGCAAAGGAATTTATATGACCCACAAAATGACGGGCTCACGTTTTCACTTTTCACTTTTGAGATCGTTTCACTTTAGTAGAAATTGAGTAGAACGTTTTTTGGTGAAATATTTTTGTGAAATAATTCAAATTTAAAGGAAGCAGTAATTTTTTTATTGTGAAGTTAGTTACAATAAAAGGTTTTCTTGTCTTTGATAAAGTAGGAATACACAAATTAACATCTATCAAAAGGAGGCGCAGTCGGTGGGTGACAATGGGTTATGGTGGATTATTGTGGATGAAAGTGAATGGTAGTGGATAACGTACATGACAGTGGATTGCAGCGAATGTTAGTGGATAACAGTGGATGACAATGACAATTGACAAATGACAAATATTAAATGGCGTCGCGGCGGAAGATGAAATATATAAATTCTAAGATGAAACTTCAGAAGAGAATTTCTCACTGCAGTGATTTATCGTACGTCTTTTACGCAGTTTATCTTCTAAATAATATATAAATTGTACTACCCAGAAAAAATAACTCTTAGAATGAAAATATTTGAAATTACTGACGACAAAAAACTACTCATCACAATTCACAAACAGATTTGTTCTTGGACTGTTAGTGTTTTTACATTGTTTAGTTTTCTTTAAATAGCAATACAACAATGTTCATTCAAACTCTACAAAACATGCAAGATGAACGGTCTCTGAATGGCGTACTTCATGTTGAATGTTCGTGTTTGCGTATTTCAACGTTAAAAAAGACAGCGACTTTTAGTAAAAAAGGCAAACTGATGGAGTATTTTGTAAGTTAACAAAAAAACGTTTGTTCTTTTTTGATGTGGTGAAATGCATGAATAAGGCATCATTGAATAACTGCGCAGATTTGATATAAACATATTTTAACATATCTGTTTTTTTACGAGCGCGTTGAGATATTTCCAAGCTACACGACCATTTAAGAAAGTGATGTCGTTAAATTTGATTGTGATGAGGAAGTTGTACGTGAAGATGGCGTTAAAAAGTAAGTCAAAGATTTTAGCTAATTTAGAAGCCTTCGTTTTTCCTCCGATGCTTCTTGCGTGTTGGGCTTTACACCAAAGAAAAACGCTGTTATTTTCCTTTAAAAAAAAACACAATTTTGTCACATTAAAATCGCCAAAAAGTAAGAATTTAGGAACCGCTTGCAAGTGCTCACAAAGACGGTAAGCGTGACTAACTCCGAGTTGGGATCGATCTCTACCTTGCTGATTCTAAATTTACAATCTTTTGAAAACTGCGACAGACTGTTAATTTTAATAACGGCTAAGTCGAAATTGCCAAACTCCTCGTAGCTTATCTGTGCATAACTTAGTTTATGTGAGAACTTCATGGAATGATGTATTACATTGAAGACAACATAGAGAGGATTTCAAGGAATGATGTATTACATTGAAGACGACATAGAGAGGACTTCAAGGAAGGATGTATTACATTGAAGACGACATAGAGAGGACTTCAAGGAAGGATGTATTACATTAAAGACAACATAGAGAGAACTTCAAGGAATGATGTATTACATTGAAGACAACATAGAGAGGATTTCAAGGAATGATGTATTACATTGAAGACGACATAGAGAGGACTTCAAGGAAGGATGTATTACATGAAAGACAATATAGAGAGGACTTCAAGGAATGATATAATACATTAAAGACAACATGAAGAGGATTTCAAGGAATGATGTATTACATTGAAGACAACAGAGAGGACTTCAAGGAATGATTTCACTTCCTAAAGCTCTGCTCCTCTAATACATAAGCATTACCAACCAGTAGTGATGTTTTAACCATTAGTGGCGCCCTAACTTGGAACTGCTTCATAAAGACTAAGGCATGATCCATCAATTACCCACATATGTACCTAATGATACCAAGTGACCCTTACCTGCCATGCGAATTATGTCCGTTGTGTCCATCAAGAAAAACGGCATTTTGATTACGTTGAAAATTTTCTTTGTCTTTTTCGAATCTCAGTCTTTTCTCGTTGATTTCTTTTTGTAGTACTTCATTCGACAAGCGACTTTGTTCGTGTCTTTTAGTAAACTAGTTAATAAAGGAGATAATGTTAAGTAAATATCAAGAATAATGGAAAGTCGCAAGTATTTCAGAAAGAAAAAATAGATTGGGAACCAAGATGATTTGGACTTCTCCGGACTAACTAAGCTTTCACGGGATTTAGGATTACTTCATGCAGGAACATAAATTTCCTGAAATTTCTATTGCTTTCCTCCCCCGACGAAATTACACTTCTTCATGAGGTACTGCAAGTGTAAGATATAATTTCCATTTTTCAGCACGAACCTCTGCTTCCATTTCTTTTAGCTTTTTTCGTTTTTCTTTCACCTTTGTCTCAAACACTTGTTCCATTTCAGATTCGCTTTTACTTATTTTACTTTCGCGTTCCTTCCTCTCCGCCTCAAGCTGTTCCAAAGGACTAAGACCCAAGGATCTACGGCTGTTTTAACATGAAATTAATCAATAACAACACACCAGAAGTACAATCATTTGCCCTGGGACAAAACATTGATACAACAACGTATTTGATTTAAGAAACTATCCACCCCTCCCCCCGGGAACGAGGACACTTAAATTGAAATACGGGGTGCCTCACGATAGTATACTCGTCAATTACAATGTGCCAATATGGAATACTATGGTTATTTGTCATCTAAGCTCACATAACCAAATACAATACCAA